>NW_006408530.1:4574018-4575118 GCF_000296735.1 Chrysochloris asiatica | reverse complement strand
AACAAACACAAAAAAGGATAAAAAATTCTGAAGATGGTGTAAGATTCATGCTGGACAACATGAAGAGGAATAACTTAAGAATTATTGGCATTCCAGAGCAAGAAGAATCACACAAGTCTACAGAGGAAATAGTCGAAGAACTACTGGAAGAAAATTTCTCCAACATCCTGAAAACCATAAAAATAAATGTGCAAGAAGCTCAATGAACTCCAAGAAGGACATACCCCAAAAGAAAACACCAAGTCATATCATAGTCAAGCTCTCCAAACTCAAAGATAAGGAGATTCTTCTGAAAGCAGCCAGAGAAAACAGAAAGGTCACATATAAAGGCAAGCAAGTAAGATTAAGCTCAGATCTCTCAGCAGGAACCATGCAAGCGAGAAAGCAATGGGGAGACATATATAAAACCCTGCAAGAAAAAAATTGCCAACCAAGAATCCTTTAACCAGCAAAGCTATCAATCAAATATGATGCTGTTATCAAAATATTCCAGGATAGACAGAAGCTATGGGATTTTACCAAAGCCAACCCTGCACTACAAAACATCCTAAAGGCAGTTCTGTGGACTGAGAACCAACAAAATCCAGAGATTGACATACGTGGCAGCACCTCCCTGAATTAAGTCAACAAAAAGAAGAATTGGTAACAAAACAAAACTATAAGAACGAACTCAGAGATTTTGGGAGGTCAGTCTATGACCAAAACAAGTACAATGTAAAAGAAGGTAAACATGTAGGAAAAGAGACCCAGATAGGAGAAGGTCAGGTCAATTACAGGATAAAATAGACTGCACTAAATGGACAGAAAAGTTAATGGAGTATAAGGCAACCTCAAAGAAAATTAACACTTCAGAACATACCAAGAAAATGAAATTCCAAGAAGAATATGAAAACATTAAATCTAACAGGAAACTCACAAGAAAGAACACAAAAATCATGAATTCAACAAAGAAAGACAATTAATCAATACCTATCGATAATTACACTGAACGTAAATGGATTAAATGCACCTGTTAAGAGACAGAGGATGACAGAATGGATAAGAAAACAAGATCCTTCAATATGCTGTCTGCAAGAGACACATCTCACACACAGAGACAA
>NW_006408530.1:4524859-4559988 GCF_000296735.1 Chrysochloris asiatica | reverse complement strand
GTGGAACTGAGGTTCTCTCATGTAAACTATCATATAATTCACAATAAAACATTAAAAAAAAAAAAAAGATTTCACATAAGAGACATGGCCTAAGTAAGATC
Source organism: Chrysochloris asiatica (assembly GCF_000296735.1). Taxonomy (NCBI): domain Eukaryota; kingdom Metazoa; phylum Chordata; class Mammalia; order Afrosoricida; family Chrysochloridae; genus Chrysochloris; species Chrysochloris asiatica. Next base: position 4,559,887 of record NW_006408530.1, on the reverse strand, counting down.
TTTTTTTTTTCCCTAGTTGCTTATCTGCATTTTATTTATTTATTTATTTTTTAGTGTTCATTGACTTTTTTTTCAATTTATTTTTATTGAGGAATAATATACCTACAATAATAACAAATGTACAATTTGTTGAGGTTCAACAGTTGTATACACCATGAAACTAGATACAGAACATAGAGATCAACTCAGAAAGTCCTCTAATAATCTTTTTTTTTCCTGCTCCTCCCCTTATTTATGTATTTCTTTTTAATTTGAAGTTTTATTGTGGATTGAGTGAAAGTTTGCAGGGCATTTCATCAGTTTTACATTCAACAAATCATATACCTTGTTTCATTTCATTGATTATAATCCCCTCCATGTACCATCAGTTAACAGTATTTCTCTCTATCCACTTTAGCTCTTTTTAAAAAAACACACAAACAAACAAACAAACAAAAAAACCACTCAGGCATATATAATAAATTACATATCCAAAGGGCACATTCTGCAAATCTGCTCCTAGCCACTAGTTCTTAGTCCTTCTCTTCTTAGTTGATGAATCTAGGGTCCTCAGCTGCTCCCTCTCTTGATGCCCCCATCTCTGCCTCCTTCGCTGGTGCTGCTGCTTCTCTGGATAAGGTTCCACAGTCGCCTTGTGCATTACTCTCTTGATGGCCCTAGGGTCTTCTGTTTCTGGACTGTAAGATCAACCATTTCCCTTTTTTGTTACAAAACTTCTACCTTTACAGTTGTGACAGTCACGATTAGTCATGATAACAGTTATTCACTATTGAATCTTACGAATCTTATCCCCATCTCTTTTCACCAGACCCATCCAGACAATATGACAGCTATTCAGTGGGGACTCTTTCTTTCCCCCCATACTCTTAAACTAAACTCCCTCTTGAAACCTTGTAAGCCAGTCACTTCATGCCTCTATTGCCCTCTCATTTTAGGTAGCCTTTTTTGTGTTTGTTCTTCTATCTTAGTAGTGTTGAGAGATTTATCTTCTAGCTTACTAGTTCTGGCTTCTATCTCTTCAACTCTACTCTTTTGCCCTTTCAGCATATTGTCCATTTCTGATATTCTATTATTAATCATTTGGACCTCTTTCTGTAGGTTTTGAATTGTTTCCAATGCTCTAATCTATCTTACTTGATTGTTCCTGTAGCACTTTCCTGACTTCTTCCTTATTTTTCTCAACTCCATTGTATAGTGTTTTGATACATTTTATAATCATTTTTCTGAATTCCTTCTCTGGCATTTCCAAAGCCTGCCCATCTTCCAGTATGGAGTGTAGGTCTCCTTCCAGCTCATTTGCCTCAATCACTTTATCTCATTTCTGGACATGTGCAGATATGGTCATCTGTTCCAGTTTTTTAGGCATATTCAGGGGTTATCTGTTGCCTTAATACTTAGATGGGTATGTATTTTGGTATTTTTTATGCTTTCTGATTGCCTTCAGGTAGATGTGATCAGGAAATAGACTTCCCTTTTTACTCTTCTTGAGAAATTTCAAGACGCCACTGTTGGTCATTTTGACGTAACTTAGGATTTAATTTTTGTCTTATTTCCTTTTTTGTCTCCTTGTCCCACTCCACAATCCCCATTCAGGCCTAGTTTCTAGTTGTAAACAGTTCAGGGCCAGCTGTGGCTGTTTGGTTTTAATTGGAAACTGTCTCTTTAAATTTCGAGGAGATCTGTGCGCATGAGTAGAAGAACCCTCCGAGGTTGGGGCTGGGGTGCCCACTAGCTCAGGCACCCCTATAGTCACCAGAATGGAGGTGCGCAGACTGCAAGGGACCAATGAACAGATACCAAAAGAAAATAATGTCCACACCTTTATCTCTGCGGTTCTACCAGGTGTCTGTGGCTGCTCCGATCCTTCACCTGCTTGGTCTCACCCAAGATGGTGGCTCTTGGAGCAGCTGAGCGTCCTGGACAAGAAAGCAATGGATTTCTTGCTTCTGCCACAAATTCCCAGCTGAAAGCCTTCCAACCTTCTAAATATTCCTTTATATGTGATTCAGAGTTCTGGGACCATCCCCTGAGCCTGCTTGGTCAGGTATTCTGTGTCGTTGTTGGCGGAGCTCTTCACTGCACTTCCACCCGATCTGCCATCTTGTTTGTTCCTCTGACTTGTCAACTTTTGCTTTGACTGAACCACTTCTACCTCTTGATAAGAGCACTTGGATTATACTTTCTCTTTAGGATTATACTGGTAAAACCATGTCTCATTTCCTGATCTCACTTGTTTAAAATTTCCATACAAAGATATGTTTTTGTTGGCAGCTTATTTGGGTGCAATAATTTTGACATACACTAAGCAGAAAGGTTTTGCTTAACTTTCCTTTTTCAGCTGAATCAACAGAGACATGTACGGTGTTGGCTATTGTTTCTACTGTTGGTTTTATTCAATTAAGTCATGAACAAAATTGTTTCCTCACAAATTGATGTGAGTGGTCTGCTGCTGTGACTCCATCTTTGACATTGTCTTATCTCTTCTTAAAATGAGTTATCCATTTGTAAGCTGCTGATTTGTTTGGGGTGTCGTCCTCATAATGTTTTCATAAAGTATCAACTGTCTCATCATTGTTTAATTCAACCTTCACCATAAAGTGATGTTTGTTTTGTTTCAATTTTAGCAGAATTCATGTTCTTGAACTGATGTCTTATCCTTTTAAGTGGCTCGAGCTAGATCCTGCTCAGATGTGTTATAACAAATTATTGATGTTGTTAAATGCTGTCAAGTGATTCCAACTCATAGTGACCCTGTATAGGGATTCCAAGAAATGGTTGGTGGACTTGAACTACCAATATTGCATTTAGCTGTCCAGTGCTTATCCTACTTCACCACATCAGGACTCCTATAACATGTTAGTATGAGTTTATTTTGATGCAAAAACCTTTTTAATCCATGTATATTTTTTTCATATTATACATTTAACATGGACTGACTTTTTTGAAGACCCCTTATATACAATGCCAAAGCATTAGAATTGTTCATTTTCAATGATATACATTGTTTTTAGTTGATTTAAGCTTATATAAGTTTTTATCTGTTAGTCAAGAGGTCTGATTCTATCATTAGTACACCTAATACTTTTGAGTAACAATAAAATAATTGTGTGTTTGTGTTAAGTGCTGTCAAGTTGATTCTGACCCATAGTGACCCTGTATAGGGTTTCCAAGGAGCAGCTGGTGAGCTTGAACCACTGATTTTGCAGTTCAAATGACTTTTCAGTCCCACGCATTAGTCCACAGAGCCACACCAGGAGAAGAAGGAAATAAGTCTTAAAATGTCACAACAGAGTGAATGGAACCCTGGTTGCATGCTAAATAAAAAATTTAAAAGCATCTTAGTTTTCGGTAAACTGAGATTTTGGTTTTTTTCTCATTTAAGATGTAATTATCTCTTTATATAAAAACTCAAAAGTTTAAATCTTGCCATTAAAAATACATACATGTTTTGATAAAGCCAAAAAATCTGTTTGTAATATAAAAAAATCGTGATTATTTTAGTGCTACAATTTCTTTTTATATAAAAGAGTATTTAAAATATACATTTCCAAATATTGGATTCCTGGAACTAGCAGAAAAACTTTTAGAATTTGAGGTTAGTGAGACCACTTCTTCCATAGAATGTAAGGTCATTTGGACATTCTGGATGAGTATCAGATTCATTGACAACATAATTAGTTCAACCAAATCAAATCAATTCAGTTCTTACTGAATTGCACATGCATCACTTCTTCCTCTGACTCTAAACACTGAGATCTAGATCAGACCTCATAAGTCATAGGACATCTTATCCAAAAAAGAGATGTACTACCCTTCCACATGCATTGCTCTATTTCACCAACAAGGCAGCTCATGGAACATCTGTGTCCAAAGTCTTAATTGGAGACTAACTGCTTAAACATGATTAATTGACTCATGCTCCCTTTCCTTTCATGAGGTTGGCTACTATTAGCTGGCTGTCTTTCCGACCTGGCCAACTCCCACCTGAGTCATCTCCATAACACAAATCCCCAGGTGTGGTCTGGAGGCCTCATTCTAGATATTCAGTCACTGAGGAAATTCCAAAATTTTAGAGGTTATCTCTCAGAAACCAAGTGCCAAGAACAAACTTGAGTAAACTTCATTTCTTTATTCCATACTATCGCATATCCATTTTAGCCATATCACTTTTTGCAATAATGTGCATAGCAATAGCAATGAGTTCGCCTTAATGTGCTGTATAATATGATGTTTTCCATTCCTACTGTGTTTAGATAAGATAATTTTAGAAAAGTTTAATCTTACACTTTCATTTCCAGTTGGCAAATTATGTAAAGGTGTTTGGAGAATATGGGCAACTTTAGCTGTGACTTCAACATTTGAATACAGTAAAGGTAAATAACACATGGAAAATTTATGGGTTTGATAAGACAAGGACAAAGCTCTAATTATGTATTATCTAAACCAATACACAATATTTCTAAACTTGAAATCCTTGTATCTAACAGATTACTCATAATTTGCAGCTTCATTAGAGGCTGAACTTTCCTGAACTGTTTTGGATTACATATTTGTTACTTTTTTGTCATTTATGAAATTAGATACTGAGATCTCTGAGCCTCTATTAAATGGATTATCTTCTGAAACACTTCATGAGCCATTGTGTGTTCATGAACAAGTATAGTGCTTCAACTAGGAAGTAAATAAAATACAGTTCTTGAAGCTAGTATGTGTACTGCCACAATCATGAAAAGCTGCCATTAGAAACAGCTACATTTGTATCCAGAGGATGAGGTAGTTATCTGAAAAGCCTTTTTTTTTATTAATGTGATGAGCTGGGAGATGGGTGTGGCATTCTCATCAGAGATCATGCTTATTTACTTTGTTGCCAATTGATGTGGTAATGTGGTTGGCACATTGCAGCTCTTATTTGCCTTGAATCAGCATTTTACAATGTAAAGTTGTCCCATGCACTGAAGACTTTTGATTATAAATAAAAAATATATCAACAGAAACTAGCAAATAGTTTAATAAAATCCACTGGCAACAGCATTTCATTTAACTGTTTTGGAGACATTGCTTTTCTCTTGAGTTTTAAAAATGTCTGGTGTTATGTGCTTATTATCTTTAAATATTATGTAAATTTAATTTTATGATTAAAAGTACATGTTGCTATTGTGTGTCCTCTAGTCAGTTCACAGCCTTCGGTATGGATTGCATCTCAGTGTAAAGAAAACAAAAATCCTCACCACTGGACCAATAAACAACATTCTTATCAACGGAGAAAAGACTGACGTTGTCAAAGACTTCATTCTTCTTGGATCAACTATCAACATTCATGGAAGCAGCAGTCAAGAGATCAGATGACGTATTGCATTAGGAAAATCTGTTGAACAGGAACTTTTTAAAAGTGTTGTTGAAGAGCAAAGATGTCAGCTTGAGGACTAAGGTGCACCTGACCCAAGCCCTGGTATTTTCAATAACCTCATACGCATGTGAAAGCTGGACAGTGAATAAGGAAGATCGTAGAAGAATTGATGTCTTTGAATTATAGTGTTGGAGGGGAATACTAAAAGTGCCATGGACTGCCAATTGATCTGTTTTGGAAGAAGTGCAGCCAGAGTGTTCCTTGGAGGCCAAGATGGCTAAACTTCATCTCTCATACTTTGGACATATTGTCAGGAGGGAACAGTCGCTGGAGAAGGATGTCATGCTGGGTAAGATGGAGGGTCAGAGAAAAAGAGGAAGACCCCCAACAAGATGGATCGGCCAGGTGGCATCATTGATAGTGTCAAGTGTGGCAGCAGTAGTGAGGTTGGCCCAGGATTGGACATTGTTTCGTTCTGCTGTGCATGGGTCACTATGAGTCGGTTCTGACTCGATGGCACCTGACAACAACAACAACAACAAGAAGTCAGTTCTGACACATAGCAACTCTGTATAAATTTTCTGTTGCTGTAATTCTTTGCAAGGACAGAATACCTCATCTTTCTCCTGAAAAGCACCTGGTGGATTCAAACTGCCGATCTTATGGTAAGCAAGCCAATGAGTAACCAATGACATCACCAGAGCTCCTTTCTACATGTTAGGAAATAAAAATACATTATGGCAATAATGATTGCCCTTATATATAAAGGAGTCCTGTTAGTGTAGGCAGTTAAGTATTGGACTGTTAACCACATGGTCAGGAGTTCAAACTCAGCAAGGGAGAAATGAGGCTGTCTGCTCCTGTAAAGAATTATAGTCTTGGAAACCTAAAAAAGCAGTTCTACTCTGCCCTTTAGAATTGTTATGAGTTAGGATCAACTTGATGGCCGTAGGTTATGAACATATTTTGATATTGTATCATCTGTGTAATCTCTGTAATATATCTATGACCTTCAAGGCAGCAATAATCCAATAACCATTTTGAGATGGGGAATTGTCTCCCAGTAAACTAAAGCATGCTGCACTCCCAGTGAAAGATATTGATTCTGTATGTGTTTGAGTCCTAGCAGAAAAAAAAAGCAACATGCAAATGGGTAATGTGAAGAATGCTTAATGAAACGTAAGGAATAAGTAAACCACAATGTAGTTAGTATTCTGAGACTTGTAATGGCAGCTTGTAGCAGCAGATTGTAACAGTTATGTGATAAGGACTGCCTGCAGAAAAAATAATCTTAAATCATGAAATAGAGCAAGGTGAGGGTAACTCTAGAGAGATGAAGTGGAGGTATTATATATCCTGATCTCACTCACCTGCTTTCTTCTAATTTGATATTGTTGCCCAAAGGACAAACTCAAGCAGAAATCAGGAGCCAATCTTCATAGGTCAATGTTTAAGAACACAGAGCAGGTTTCAGAAGGTGGAGAGGGCAACTGAAAAAGTAAATTGAAGGTATTCAGTACAGATTCTAATCAGTTATTTGTGTTTCCTTTTTTGTGTGTAAGCTTCAAGAGTTATTTAAATACACCGGAATTGAGAATTCTTATCTTTTAAATATTATCCCTCATATTTCTAAATTGCCACGATTCCCTGAAAGCAAGTTCTGAATTAGTTGCACCTACAAAAGTAAGGTTTTACATTACTTAATGGAAAATACCTTAAAATCTTATAACAATCTAAAGGTTCACCCTCAATTACTCCTTTTATATAGTCCTGAACCCCATTACATACTCTTGGCAATTAACCTAACCTTTAAGTAAAAGACTCTGCAGTGAGAACTTTAGCTAATTCCTCTACCTATAGAGGAATTCTTTTGAATCTCACATCATTTTTCCACTATAATTCATCTTGTTTTCTGTGTAAAATTATTCACCACCTTTTAAAAGATACAGATATTCAATTTATAATAAACTGTTCTTTTGTAACTTTAAAATCTAAGTCAGATTTTATTTAATTTATTTATCTTTAGACACTTAGGAAACCTGGTGGTTTAGTAGGTAAAGGGCACAGCAACCAAGCAAAAGTTAGGTAGTTTGAACCCACCAGCTCTGTAAAAGAAAGATGTGGCAGTCTGCTTCTGTAAAGATTTGTTGTTGCTGTTGTTAGATACCATCAAGTTGGTATCAAGTCATAGTGACCCTATGCACAAAATTATAAAACACTGTCCAATTCTGGGCTAACCTCATAATTGTTGCTACATTGATGCTGCCACTGTGACACTCCATCTCTTTGTAAAGAATTGCAGCTTAAGAAACTCTCTGGAAAGTTCTAGTCTGTTCTATAGGGTCACTATGAGTTAGAATTGACTTGACAGCAGCGAGGTTAGGCTTTCCTTAGCTTGAGAAATTGTTGTCAGAGAATATGATTAGAGCGTGATTAATAATTATTGAGTACTTCCTCCTAATAAATAAATATTAGTGTCTTACTTAACAGAAAAATACAAGCTGATGAGTAAAGTTATTAAATAACAAATCTTAGGCTACATCATAAGTAGTGAGGTCAGGATTTAACCATATAGTCATCTCATTCATGACAAAGTTGCAATGCAACAAGAGGATATAACCATAATAAATATCTACACAACCAATTAAAGAGCTCTCAAATAGATAAACCAAACTTTATCTGAGCTGGTAGGGGAATGGCCAACTTCAACAGTAGGAGATCTTAACACACCACTTTTGAAGATGGACATAACAATCAGAAAGAAACTCAAGATACTGAAGATGTAAACAATGTGTTGAACTGACTTGCACATTCCATCTATCAACATCACAGTACATATTCTTCAGAAAATATTATATGTTGGGCCACAAATCAAGTGTCAGTAAATTAAAAAATTTAAAAATAGCACAAAACATTTTCTTGATTCAGAACCTTTTTGTTGATATGTGCTGCCTAGTCAGTTCCAACTCATAGTGACCCTGTGTAAGATTTCTAAGGAGTAGTTGCTGGGTTTGAACTCCAACCTTGCAGTTAGAAGTCCAGTATTTATACTACAGTGCCATACCAGGACTTCTTCACAATCCTATACAGTTAGAAATCAATGACAAAAAGTTAGTTGATTGGTTATTAGTATGCTAGAAGAATAATCATTAAAAATGAGTTAAATAATAAGAAGATAGCCTAAGAGTTATGTGAGACATCATGAAGAGGAACAGCTGGTGGTTTCAAATTACTGACCTTGAGGTTAGCAGTCCAACTTATAACCACTACACTACCAGAGCTCTTTAATACCTATCAATAGTTACACTCACTGTAAATAGATTAATTGTACCAGTTAACAGACAGAGACAGCAGAATGGTTAAGAAAAAAAAATACTGTCTAAAGTGACACATCAAAAAGATAAAAACAGCCTGGACACCTATCAACAGAGGAATGGTTAAAGAAGCTTTGTTGCATGCATGTAATGGAGTGCTGTACAACATTGAAGCATGATGGTGAATCTGCTTAACACCCCACAACATGGAAGAACTTGGAAGATGTTATGATGAGTGAAATTAATCAATCAGAAAAGGACACATATTGTAAGAGACCAATGTTGTAAAAAGTTTTTTTAAAAAAAGGTTTTCTTAATAAAATAAGCAATTAATGATTAGAGGGGAGGTCGGAGGGAAACTATTCATTGGTTAGAGGATTTGTTGTTGTTAAGTGATGTCTAGTCAGTTCTGACTCATAGCAACCCTGTATAGGGTTTCTAAGTAGCAGCTGGTGGGTTTGAACTGCCGACCTTGTAGTCCAGTGCTTATCCTACAGTGCCACACCAGAATTCTGGGTTAGAGGATAGACACATGTTAACATGGGGCACAGGGCCGGCAATATACAAAACGAAGAGAGTTAGGAGAGGAAAGATGCAGGTAGTGGGAGACACAGGGAGGAATGCAATAGTTAAAGCAGAAAAGGTAAACACTATTGACTCTTGGTAAACGAAGGGGCTTACAATCAATCACTGTAATAAAGCAAAGTATATGATTTGATCAATGTAAGACTGATGATCTGCTCTGTAATCCTTCACTTGATTCCCAATAAAAAGTAAAAAAAAAAAAAAAAAACCTACCAGTAGATAGAAGAAATAAAAATATTCCTAGAATCAAATGAGAATGAAACACAAAATACTATAACCTGTGGGACACAGGAAGAACAGTATACACAGGTCAATTTATAAAAATAAATGCATACATGTAAAAAAAAAAACAAAATCTATACCTAAAACCCCAACATGCTAACAATTAAAAAGGTAGCATGGGGTGGGAAAAGCCTCTAGTCACCAGAAGAAAGGAAATAGTGAAGGTTTGAGTAAAAATAAATGAAACAAAAACCATGGAATTAATAGAAAAACCTAACAAGAAAAACATTTCATCCTTTGAAAGGATTAATAAAATGGACAAACTTACAAGAAAGGAAGGAGAATATGCAAACAACATGAATACAAAATGAGATGGGCAACTTTACGACAAAAGCAAATGAAATAAAAAGAATAATAACAGGAGAGCTCTGGTTTGGGTGGCAGCAGAGACAGCCAGGTAGGAAAGGTTCCTTAGGGGAGGGACAGAAAACCCAGAGAAGCTGCGCTCATGGAACAACACCAGAGCTCTAGATCTGCCGTAAAATCCAGGACGTCAGTTTCCCGCAAGCGCAAGTAAAAAACTCGTGATATAAAGGAAAATACTACGAGTTAGGAATCACTCCAGTCAGGACGCTCTCTGTGGCCACCTTGGCCGGGGAAGAGATCACAGGGTGGGGCTACAACCAGACCTGCACAGAGAACTGGCTCTAAAAGTGGTGCAGTGACATTTGCAAAAGGAGGTTCGAGGGATTCTACACATTTTTCCTCCTCTTTCCTGTCCCGCCTTCTTTGCCCAGCCCAGATACCTTCAGGCAGGTGAGTGTGCCACACTCCCACAAAAAAGTCCAGCACTGACCCCACAGTTTTCCCACAGTACAGAGAGAAAGATCTTGGCAACTGCTCATGATGTCAGCCTTGTGGTCACAGACAGACCTCTCTGGCATGAAAAAATGTAGGCCCATCAGGCCTGAAAGACAAACCATACAAACAATCTGTAAAACCCCCAAATAAAAGGACACAACTATCTGGAGAATTACGCTGAGCACACACAGAAACCTAACTGACGTTCAGAGACAAAAATAGTAGGCAATCTTTCTCCCATTAACTTCTCAATATCTATCTGTGCACCTGCATGGTGGTGACTAGAGGAGGGGCCTGAGCGAGTAGACACCCCCTCCCACTTCTGGAGGCTTCTATGGTGCACACACACTGCCTGTGTAGCAAGGTGACTGGACAGTCAACCACAGTTTTATTTTAGTTTCAAACTAGTGGTTTTTGTCTCTGCTTCTATATTGATTCTGCTTTTGTTCCTTTTGATCACAAATTTTTCCTGCTGGTGGGAGTTTTTTCTCCCAACATTACCCAAGAAGAGACAGCAATCATGGCCATATAGCCAAGATACAAGTATACCCCATAATATTCCACTATTGAGACAAGAGCCAATAACAGTGGTTAAGCAGTCATGCAAAAAGGGAAGCCTATCTCCTGATCATATCCACCAGGATACACCCAGTAAGCTTAATAACACAAGAAAAAACATCCATTTAAGCATTTAAAAAACCACATAACTACTGGAAATTACAAAAAAAAAAAATCTCAAACACAACAAATGATCTCAAAATATGTCCCAAAACAGAAAAGAGTAACTGAGACATGCGTTGAAGACAGACAAAGGCTCCTCAGAAGAGGAAGAGCAGGTTTTGGATTTGCCTCAGAAGGAATTCAGAAGAATGATATGGAAACAAATTCAAATGCTCCCAAAAGGGGTGGAGGAAAACAAGAAAAAAGTCAAGAAAGTACTACAAGAGCAATCAAACAAGATTGATACAGCATTGGAAACAATCCAAAATCTGCAAAAAAGAGGTCCAGATGATTGATAATAAAATATCAGAAATAGACAATACACTGGAAAAGGAAAGGAGCAGAAATGAAGAGATGGAAGCCAGAACTAGCGATCTGGAAGACAAATCTCTCAATACTGCTAAGATAGAAGAGCAAGCAAAAAAAGGATAAAAAATTTCTGAAGAGAGTCTAAGATTCATGCAGGATATGAAGAGGAACAACTTAAGAATTATTTACATTCTGGAACAGGAAGAATCAGAGAAGTCCACAGAGGAGATAGTTGAAGAGGTTCTGGAAGAAAATTTCCTTAACATCTTGAAAGATAAGAAGATAAACATTTAAGAAGCCAAATGTACCCCAGGAAGGATTGACCCCAAAAGAAAGTCACCAAGACATATAATAATCAAGCTCTTCAAAATCAAAGACAAGGAGAGAATCCTAAAAGTGGCCAGTGAGAAAAGAAGTGTCTCTTACAAAGGAAAGCTAATCAGATTAAGCTCTGACTTCTCAGCAGAAACCACGCAGGCAATATTGCAATGGGGACTCGTATACAAAACCCTAAAATAAAAATATTGCCACAAAGAATCGTCTATCCAGCAAAGCTATCAATCAAATATTATGGTGCAATCAAAACATTCCAGGATAAACAGAATCTAAGAGAGTTTATCAAAACAAATCCAGCACTTCAAAGCATCCTAAAGGGAGTTATTTGGACTGAAAACCAACAAGAACAGACAACAACAAGATTTTGACATGTGTGGCAACACCACCTGGAACTCAGTCAACAGATAGCAAAGTTCAGAACAGCACAAAATTACAACAATGAATTCAAAGGAGCTGGGTGGTCAACTGAAGAACAAAATAATAGCAATGTCTAAGAAGGGATAAATATAGGAACAGAGATCCAGGTGGTGAGAATGTAAGGTAGATTACAGGATATAATAGATTCCCTTAAATGGAGAGAAAAGTTTTTAGATTTTAAGGTAACCCCAAAGAAAGTTAATAATTCACAATTTAAGATGAAAATGAACTTCCAAGCAGAACAAGCAAACATGAAAACTAAGAAGAAACCGACAAAGAAATAGCACAAAAACACACTCTGCAAAGGAAGGCATGCAGAACAAAGGAATGAACAGCACTACCAAAAAATTAATATACTGGCAGCAGTTAATTGATACCTATTGATGATTACATTAAATGTCAATGGATTGAATGCACCAGTGAAGAGACAGAGAGTGGCAGATTGGTTAAGAAAACAAGACCCTTCAATATGCTTCCTGCAAGAGACACACCTTACACATAAAGACAAAAACAGACTAAAAGTTAAAAATTGGAAAAAAATATACCAAGCTAACTGCAACAATAAGCAAGTAGGAGTAGCAATTCTAATCTCTGATAAAGTAAATTTTAAGACAAAAACCAGCATAAGAGCTAAAGAAGGACATAACCATAACAAATATCTACACTCCCAATGAAAAAGCACAAAGATATATAAAGCAAACGTTACTAGAATTGAAGAAAGAAATGGATAAATTTACAATTATAGTGGGAGATTTCAATACCCCACTTTCGAAAAGGGACAGAATAGCCAGAAAGAAACTTGACAAAGTTACAGAAGAACAAAACAGCACAAACCAACAGCAGCACAATATACTTTCTTCTCCAATGCACATGGAGCATTCTCCAAAATTAACCATGTGTTAGGTCACAAAGCAAGCCACCATAAATTTACAAATATCAGAATACTACAGAGCATCTTTTCAGACGACAATGCTATAAAACTAGAACAAGAAAACTAAGGAAATAAAGTTGAATACATGGAAACTGATTAACACCCTATTGAAAAGTGACTGGGTAAAACAAGAAATTAAATGTGAATTCTTAAAGTTCCTAGAAACAAATGAGAATGAAAACACAATATACCAAAATCTTTGGGACACGGCGAAAGCACTGCTGAGAGGACAATTTATGGCAATAAATGGTCACATCCAGAAAGAAGAAAGAACCAAAATTAACACATTAACACAACCTCTCCAACAATCAGAAACTGACTAACAGAACAGCAGGCACCTACAGTCACCAAATGAAAAAAAAAAAAGATAAGAGCTGAAATAAATGAGATAGAAAACAGAAAAACTATAGAAAGAATCAACAGGACAAGAAGATGGTTCTTTGAAAGGATTAATAAAATTGACAAACCTAACAAAAGAAAAGAGGGAGAAGACACAAATAACTCGCATTAGAAACTACACGGGTGATGTCACAACGGAACGAAATGAAATCAAAAGGATAATAACAGAATACTATAAAGAGTTGTACTCCAACAAATTTACAAACTTAAAAGAAATGGATGCATTTCTAGAAAAACACGACCTACCAAAACTTACACAGAGTGAAGTAGAAAACTTGAACAGACCCATAACAAAAGGAGACATTGATAAGGTTTTCAAAACACTGCCAATCAAAAGAAGTCCAGTCCGAGACAGCTTCACTGGCGAGTTCTACCAAACATTCAAGGAAGAGCTGTCACCAATTCTACTCAAATTATTTCAAAATATAGAAGAGGACGGGAAACTTTCTAATACTTTTTATGAAGCAAGCATAACCCTCATACCCAAACCAGGGAAGGACATCTCTAAGAAAGAAATCTACATACCAATATCCCTCATGAATATAGACACAGAAAAAACAAACCAGCAAACAAAAAAAACCTACAGACAAATATCCCTCATGAGCATAGACGCAAAAATTCTCAACAAAATCCTAGCCAACGGAATCCAGCACCACATCAAAAAGTAATACACTATGACCAAGTGGGTTTCATAAAAGGGATGCAAGGATGGTTCAATATTAGAAAAACAATCAATGTAATCCACCACATAAATAAGAAAAAGGAAAAGAACCACATGATCATATCAATTGATGCAGAAAAGGTATTTGACAAATCCAACATCCATTCCTGATAAAAACACTTAACAAAGTAAGAATTGAAGGGGAATTTCTCAACATAATAAAGAGCATATATACAAAACAAACAGCCTACATCACTCTCAATGGAGAGAAACTAAAAGACTTCCCTCTGAGAATGGGAACCAGACAAGGATGCCCTTTGTCAGCACTCCTTTTCAATATTGTTTTGGAAGTATTAGCTAGAGCTATATGGCAAAATAAGGAAATTAAAGGTATCTAAATTGGCAAAGAGGAAATAAAACTATCTCTATTTGTAGACGATATGATGTAGACATAGAAAACCCCAAAGACTCAGTAAAAAAACTACTAGACCTCATTGGAAGATTCAGCAAAGTGGAAGGGTATAAGATCAACATACAAAAATCAGTTGGATTCCTCTATAGTAACAATGACAGCACTGAAAAGGACATTAGGAAAGCAATACCGTTTACAATAGCCTCCCAAAGGATGAAATATTTAGGAATAAAAGTAACCAGAGAAACAAAGGACCTATTCAAAGAGAATTACAAAACACTACTAAAATAAACAAAAATGACTTACAGAAGTGGAAGAACATACCATGTTCCTGGATAGGAAGACTCAACATCGTGAAAATGTAAATACTACCCAATGCAATATACACATATAATGCAATCCCAATCCAGATTCCAGAGACATTCTTCAAAGAGATGGATAATATAATTACAAATTTGTATGGAAAGGAGGGAGACCCAGGATAAGCAAAGCCCTGCTCAAGAAGAACGTCTTTACTGAGACTTTTCATTTTTTACTGAGTCTTTGGGGTTTTCTATGTATAGGTTTTCTATGTATCTTACACCCTTCCACTTTGCTGAATCTTCCAATAAGGTCTAGCAGCTTTTTTGGAAGCCTCTCACTCCCCGATTTCAAAATCTACTACTCAGCTTCAGGGGTCAAAACAGCCTGATACTGGTACAATGAAAGATACATTGATCAATGGAACAGAATGGAGAATCCAGAAATTAACTCATCCACAAACAGCCAATTTATTTTCGATAAAGTGCCTAGGTATGTTACATGGGATGGAGATAGTCTCTTTAACAGATGATGCTGGAGAACTGGAAAGCAAACTGCCCGGACGTGAAACCAGACCTTTACCTCATGTGCTATACAAAAACCAGCTAAGCATGGATTAAAAACCAAAATGTGAATCCCAAAATTATGAAAAACTAAGGACAAATGTGAGGGCTCTAATACAGGGAATACACAGACTAGTAAACATTTGGAAAATTATACAAATAAAAGTAGACAAAATAGATGATTGGGACATACTAAAAATTAAAAACTTTTGTGCATCAATAGACTTCTCCAAAAGAGTGGGAAGGGATCCCATGGAATGGGAAAGAGTCAGACAAGGGACTCATTTCTAAAATATATAGGAAACTACAATACCTCTACAAGAAAAACACAGATGAGCCAAATATAGAATGGGCACAGGACATGAATAGATACTTCACCAAGGAAGAGATTCAGGCATCCAACAAACATATGAAGAAATGTTCACGATCACTAGCCATTGTTGTTGTTGTTGTTGTTTAAGGTGCCATCGTGTCGGTACTGACCCACAGTGACCTTATGCACAGCAGAACAAAACACTTGGCCAATCCATCTCGTTGGGGGTCTTCCCCTTTTTCTCTGACTCTCCACTGTACCAAACATGAAATCCTTCTCCAGTGGCTGGTCCCTCCTGACAACATGTCTGAAGTATGAGAGACGAAGTTTGGCCATCTTGGCCTCCAAGAAGCACTCTGGCTGCACTTCTTCCAACACAGATCTGTTTGTTTTTTGGCATCCCATGGTGCTTTCAATATTCTTCTCAAACACCATAGCTCAAAGGCATCAATTCATCTAAGGTCTTCCTTATTCACTGTCCAGCTTTCACATGCATATGAGGTTATTGAAAATACCATGGCTTGGGTTAGGCACAACTTAGTCCTCAAGCTGATGTCTTTGCTTTTGGATGCAAATCAAACAACAATGAGATATCTCACACAAGAAAAACAGGAAAGATAAAGTAGAGGATAATAAGTGTTGTAGAGGATGTGGAGAGACTGGGACACTCCTGCATTTATTGTTGGGATTGCAAAATGGTCCAGCCTCTCTGGAAAGCAATATGGCACTTCCTCAGAAGGCAGGATCCAGGAAGAATGAAGTATTGACAACTTCAATCTTTTCTCTGTTGATAAGAATGTTGTTTATTGGTCCAATAGTGAGGATTTTTGTTTTCTTTACATTGAGATGTAATCCATACTGAAGGCTGTGCTCTTTGATCTTCATCAGTAAATGTTTTAAGTCCTCTTCATTTTCAGCAAACAAGGTTATATAACCTGCATATTGCAGGTTGCTAATGAATCCTCCAATCCTGATATCATGTTTTTCTTCATATAAGCCAGCTTTTCAGATTATTTGCTCAGCATACAGGTTGAATAAGTATGGTGAAAGAATACAACCTTGTCACACACCTTTCTTAATTTTAACTATTCAGTGTTCCCATGTTCTGTTCAAACAACTGCTTCTTGGTCCAGGTATAGATTCCTCATGTGCACAATTAAGTGTTCCAAAATACTCATTCTTCTCAATGTTGTCCATAGCTTGTCATGATCCACACAATCTAAAGCCTTTCATAGTCAATAAAGCACAGGTAAACATCTTTCTGATATTCTCTGCTGTCAGCCAAGATCCATCAGACATCAGCAGTGATATCCCTTGTTCCATGGCCTCTTCTGAATCTGGCTTGAATCTCTGACAAGTCTCTGTTAATGTATGATTGTAGCCGTTTCTATATTACCTTTAGCAAAATTTACTCACATGGGATATCAAAGAGATTGTCCAATGATTTCCGCATTCCTTTGGGTCACCTCTCTTTGGAATGGGCACAAATATGGATCTTTTCCAATCAGTCAGCCAGATAGTTGTCTTCCAAATTTCTTGGCAGAGATGAGTGAGTGCCTCCTGTGCTGCCTCACTTTGTTGAAAATTTTCAGTTTTTATTCCATTGATTCCTGGTGCCTTGTTCTTTGCCAATTCCTTCAATGAACCTTGGACTTCCTCCTGCACTATCATTGGCTCTTGGTCATATGCTACATCTTGAAGAAGCAGTTGAACATGAACCATTTCCTTTTGGTACAGTAACTCTGTGTATTCCTTCCAACTTCTCTTGATGCTTTCTGCATTATTCAATAATTTACCCAGAGAATATTTTAATAATGAAAGTCGAGGCTTGCATTTTTCTTCAGTTCCCCATCTTGAGAAATGCTGAGCATGTTCTACCTTTTTGGTTTTCTGACTCCCAATCTTTGCACATTTTATTGTAATATTTGGCTTTATCTTCTCAAGCTGATCTTTGAAATTTTCTGTTCAGCTCTTGGACCTCCTCATCTCGTCCATTTGCTTTAGCAACTATCAACACTCATGGAAACAGCAGCCAAGAAATAAAACGACGTATTGCAGTAAGCAAATCTGCTGCACAAGACCTTTTCAAAGTTTTGAAGACCAAATACTTCAGCTTGAGAAATAATCTACACCTGACCCAAGCCATGATATTTTCAATAACCTCATATGCATGCGAAAGCTGCACAGTGAGTAAGGAAGACTAGAAGAATTGATGTTTTCAAATTATTGTGTTGGAGGAGAATATTGAAAGTGCCATGGTCTGTCAAAAAAACCAACAGATTCTTTTTGGAAGAAGTGCAGCCAGAGTGCTCCTTGGAGGCCAAGATGGCCAAACTTCATCTCTCATACTTCGGACATGTTGTCAGGAGGGACCAGTCACTGGAGAAGGATATCATGTTTGGTAAGGTGGAGGGTCAGAGAAAAAGAGGAAGACCCCCAACCAGATGGATTGGCCAAGTGGCAGCATCGATGCTCTCAAACATGGAAAAAGTAGTGAGGTTGGCCCAGGATCAGGCAGTGTTTCGTTCTGCTGTGCATAAGGTCACTATAGCACCTAACAACAACAACTACAGAAGGTTGGAAATAGTAATGTCTTATGATCCAGCAATTCCTCTACTTGGTATTTACCCACAAGAAATATGAGCCATAATACAAGTAGATGTATGCACACCCTGGTCATAACAGCACTATTTACAATAGCAAAAAGAGTCAGCCTAACTGCCCATCAATTGAAGAATGAATAAACAAACTGCGGTATATACACACAATGGAATACTACGCTACCTTGAAGAACAAGGAAGCTGCAAGCCACCGCATAACATGGATGAACCTGGAGGACATTATGCTGAGTGTATTTAGTCAGTCACAAAAGGAGAAATACTGCATAGGACCATTATTGTAAAAGACTAAGAAAAAGAACCCACACTAAAAAGGGGGGAAATTATATATATATTTGCTGATCACCAGGATGTATGGGATGAGAGGAGGGGAAGGAGGGAGGGAAAGATAGAGCACAGGGTAAGGAATAGACACAGGATAGCTTGGGTGCGGGGAGGGGGGGTTGGGTTGCATGTGGGGGGGGTGGAAAAACAAGGCTGATGGGAGAACAGTTAGGCAGGTTCACATGGGCTAAGTGGTACAGAGGTAAATGATGATGTATGCACAACTTTGGAACAAAAGGGCTTCAGGATACAGGGATTGATGCAGGATTTGAAGGGGTAAAAGAGGGGAATAGTATTAAGATTCTTGGCTATCTTTTGAATCTTGGTTTCCCTTGTCTACCATTGTAAAATAGACACTTGGAGGGTGGGGGTGGGGGTAGAAAGGAATAGCCAGAATCATCACTACAGAAAACATGTAAGTCCATCTACAGCCTATACCTTAAAGGGGGCTAGAAGTTGGCCAGTGAAAGAGCCTTTACATTACACAAGACCACAGCTGGAATTCAGAACCTCATCCAGAACCAACTGAGGTATGAAATTTCCACTGGAAAGGATAAGTAGACCAGCCTGGAGTGGCTAGAAGAACAGAAGATACTTCGTGAAAGAAAGACTGGCAGGAAAAATCTGAAACAATAACGGCAATCTGATTGATTACTATAAGAGCAAGTAACCTGTTCACCCAGGAGCCGTCAAGGCAAGTGGTCAGAACCCCTCAGAGCAAACCCCCTTTCAAGACTGAGACTCAAGGGGAATACATGTGCAGGCATGTGGTCTGACTGGTGACCATGTTGGTCACTGATAAGGGGAAGAGGGGGGAAAAACAGCAATGAAGTTGCAAGCTAAACCCGACCACATTCAATAGACCCCCGTGGACCCGTGTGGAGACCTGGACGGCCAGCAGTATGGCAAGACCCAGGGACTCCTGTGTCCAGAGGCAGTGACATGGCCATAGAAGACAGGAGCAAAGAGTGAAGCGTCCAGCTGATATGAAGTGAGGGGAGATGCACAGGAGCACCCATACTTGCAGATAGTACCCACTTGACCTGGCTTCGATGGCTGGATGATCAGAACTAGACTAGAAGAAGAAAGAAGAGGGGGGAAAAAAAGAGAGAGTAAACTGCTACAATTTGATGAACTTTACCTATACTTATGGATGTAGTAGCTCAAAAAAGGGAACAAACCTTTACAGCGAGGATCACTTCCACCCCCTTAGTACACAGGGTTGACAGGGATGGGCAACATAGACATTGGCTACCCAAAATGGGGGGCCTATAAAGGCAAGAAGTGACTGGCTTACAAGCTTTCAAGAGGGAGCCTAGTTCCAGACTAGACAGGGGAAGGTAGAATCAAGACTGAATGATTTGCAATCCATTGGGACCAGGCTGGAGAAAGGAAATGGGGATAAGACTCATGTGGTAGTGAATAATTGCCATCAGACTGACTGTAAGTCTAGGAATTATAAAGATAGATGTTTTTTGACAAAAGGAAGAGAGTGACTGATTTTGCAGCCTAGTAGCGGAGGTCCCTGGGACCATCAAGTGAGAAGAACAGAGAGCGGGACCCTACCAAGAGAGGCAGGAACTCCAGGGATGGAGACAGAGATGATTATGTGAACAGATGGAGCAGCTGGGAACACTGGCTGTGTGCTGGCGGCCGGGGGCATGGGCCTGTGAGGTGTACCCTTTGGGGTTATTTGATGCTATATGGAGGAGATTGTAATCATTGCAAAGAAACGAAATAAAATAGGATACGATGAGTGTAAAGCTGATGTTCTCCCATGTAAACCTCACAATAAAAACTTAAAAAAAAAGAATAACAGAATACTATGAAGAACTTTACTCCAATAAATTGGAAAACTTAAATGAACAAGTTTCTAAAAGCACACTACATACCGAACCTAGCAAATACTGAGGTAGAAACTCTGAACAGACCCGTAACAAAAGAAAAATTGAACGACTCATTCAAATTTGTTTTTTAACTACCAACAAAAGAATATCCTAGCCCAGATGGCTTCAGCGTTTCCATCCTTGGTGAGCTTGAACCACTAACCTTGTGGGCATTATTAGGCTCTATAACTTGCCTCAAGTTTAGTAGTTCAAACTTACCAGCTGCTCCTTGGAAACCCTATACAGGGTCACTATGAGTGAGAACCAACTCGATGGCACTTAACAACAACAACAATACCTTGTTTGGTGTGGTGCTGTAGAATAAGCATTGGATGGCTATCCACAAGATGGTTGATTAAAATCTACTTTGCAGCCCAGTGCATTAACCCACAGAGCCATGTTAGGACTCATATATATGTGTGTGTGTGTGTGTGTATATATATATATATACATCCTGACCAAGTATACCACATTTATACCAGGTATGCAAGGATGGTTAACATAGAAAATCAACCAACCAAATCTACTAAGTAAATAAAATGAAGGAAAAGAGCCAGATGATCATATTACTCACTGCAGAAAAGCATTTTAACACCCATTCTTGAAAAAACTAAGCAAAATAGGAAGAGAGGTGAAATTCCCCAATGTAACTAAGGGCATATACACAAAATCAATGTTGAACATTATACTGAAAGGAGAAAGACTGAAATTTTCCTTGAGAAAAGGAACCTTACAGGATACCCTTAATCATCAATCTTAATCAATATTTTATTGGAAGTCCTAATCAGAGTAATGGAAGCATGGTGGCTCCATACAGTAAGCACTGAACTGTGAACTGCAAGGTCCAAGGTTTGAGCCTGCCAGCTGCTCTGCGGGAGAAAAAACGAGGCTTTCTGTTCCTGAGAAAATTCAAAGCCTTGGAAACCCTATACAGGGTTACTATGAGTCGATGACACTTAACAACAACAATCACAAACAGGGAAATAAAGAAATGAAAAGAAATAAATTGCATCCAAATTGATAAATAAGAAGCAAAACTAATCCCATTAATACATGATAAGATGTTGTTGTTAGGTGCCTTCTAGTCAGTTCCTACTCATAACAATCCTGTATGCACACCAAAACGAAAGACTGCCTGATCTTTTGTCAGCTGCACAGTTGTTACTATGTTTGACAACATTGTTGTCACCATATCAATCCATCCCCTTGAGATCTTCCTCTTTTTCATTGACCCTCAACTTTATCAAACAAAATATCCTTCTTCAGGGACTGGTCCCTCATGACAACATGTGCAAAGGAGAGACTACGTGTAGACGTGCTTCTAAGGAACATTCTGACTGTACTTCTTCCAAGACAGATTTGTTCACTCTTCTCGCAGTCCATGGTACTTTCAGTATTCTTTGCCATCACCATAATTCAAACACATTAATTTTTCTAAGATTTTCCTTATTCATTGTCCAACAATCATGCGATTTAAAATGCCATGGCTTGAGTCAGGCACACCTTAGTCCTTAGACTGACATATTTGCTCTTTAAGACTTTAAAGGGGCCTTTTGCAACAGATTTGCCTAATATAATATGTTGTTTAATTTCTTGATTGCTGCTTCCATGAGTGTTAATTGTGAATCCAAGAAAAATGAAGTATTTGACAAATTCAAATTTTTCTCCAACATATGTTAAACAACAAATCATAATGTTATTTACTGGTCCAGTTGTGAAGATTTTTGGGTGTTTTTTTTTTTCTACATTAAGGTACAACCTGTACTGAAGGCTTTGATCTTTAACAGTATTTTAAATTATTTTTGCTTACAACAAGCAAGATTGTGTCATCAGCATATCTCAGGTTACTAATGAGTTTTCCTCCAATCCTTATGCTATGTTCTTCTTCTTATAATATAATTTCTCAGATTATTTGCTCAGCATACAAATTGAATGGTGGTGGTGATGGTGATTATGTGCCACTGATTTGGTTCCAACTCACAGTGACCCTATATAGTATTTTTGAAGCTGCAAATCTTTTTAGGAGCAGAAAGACTTACGTTACTTCTCAAGAGCAGCTAGTAGATTCAAACTGCTGACCTTGTGGTTAGTAGTCTAGCTCATAATCCACTATGCTACCAGGACTCCACAAATTGAATGAGTAAGGTAAAAGGATGTTGGTGTACACTTTTTCTGATTTTTAACCATTCAATATCTCCTTGTTCTAGTTGAACAACTGCCCCTTAGTCTATATATAGGTTACTCGTATTCACAATTAAGTATTCTGGAATACCTATTCTTCACAATTTCATCCTTCGTTATGATACATACAGTGCAATGCCTTTGTGTAGTTAATAAAGCACAGGATTTTTCTGCCATTTGCAATAATGTCTGTAGTTCCCAGTCCCCTTATTAATCCAGCTTGAATTTCTGGCAGCTCCCAGTTGATGTACTGCTGAAGCAGTTTTTGAATTATCTTCAACAAAATTATTCCTGCATGTGATATTTATGACAGTGTTAGATGAATTCAGCATTCTGTTGGGTCACTTTTTTTTTTTTTTTTGAAATGGGCACAAATATGGATCTTTTCCAGTCATATGGACAGGTAACTGTCTTTCAAGTTTCTCAGCATAGAAAGTAAGCAACTCAGCACTGCTTCCAGCATTACAGTAATACACAAGCCACCACATTAGTACAAACTGATAGATGAGTGATGTTTGCCCCCATATGCTCTACAATATACATGAATCTATTTGTAGCACATACAAATATGTGTATAGAATATCCTCTCCAAACCTATATATACCCTTCTGTATAATCTCAAAAACTATCCATATCTGCTCATCTTGCATATCTACCTATGTGTCAACACAAAAATTAGTGAGTTTCACTGTCATTGAAGGATTGTGCATGTAATAATATTTACCATTGTTGCCTTTATTCTTTGTGTCTTCCTTTGCCATGGTCTGTTATGTTGACTACCTCCTTAAGGTCTGTCGTCTTTCTTGTCATCCATGTTAATGCATGTCTACTTTATGTTGTTGTTGTGAAGTGCTGTTGAGTTGGTGCCAACCCATAGGGACCCTGTATAGGGTTTCCAAGAAGCAACTGGTGAGCTTTATAGTTAGTGATTTTTTCTCCTTCACCCTCCCATTCCTAGTAATATCAAAGAATGTTTCTTTCTGTATGTAAACCTTTTATTGACTTTTCATAGTAGTGTTCTCATATATTATCTGTCTTTTTGTGATAGACCTATTTCACTAAATACAAAGTTCTTTAGGTATAATCGTCTTATGAAATATTTCATGCATTCATTATTATTATATAATGTTGATTATTATTGCATTGTGTCAATATACTAGTTTGTTTATCCATTCTTCCATTGATGGGAACTTAGGTTGTTGTTTGTTTTTGTTTTTGTTTTTTCATTTTGCTGTTGTGAATAACGCTACAAAGAATGTATGTGTACATTTGTTCATGTCTTGGTTTCTTGCAATAGTGTTTTGTAGTCCTTTTTGTATTACTCTTTTGCATCATTCATTAGGCTTATTCCTAAATATTTCATATTTATATTCTTAGGAATAAGCCTATTGTTATTGTTTCCTGATTTCTTTTTCTGGATTCTCTTTGTTTAAAGTAGAGGGGGAAAACTTGATTTTTGTATGCTGATCTTCTCCTATACCACTTTAGTGAATCTTTATATTAGTTCTAGTAGCTCTGTTGTAGTGTCACTTGTCTGTCAGTTTGTGGTACCATGGAGGCTTGTGCATTGTTGTAATATTAGAAGTTAAGCCATTGGTATTTTGAATACCAGCAGGGTCACCAATGGCAGACTGGTTTCAGCAGAGTTTCCAGATTAAGATATCTAGGAAAAAGAAGACACAGATCACTTCTGAATGGTTAGCCACTAAAAACTAGTGAATAGCAACAGAACATTGTCAGACACAGAGCTGGAAGATAAGTACCTTAGGGTGAAAGACATTCAAAATAAGATTAAGAAAGAACTGCTTCCTTAAAGTAGACTTGACCTCAATTACATGAATGGAACAAAGCTTTTGAGATCTTAACTTGCTGATGTTGCACAACTCAAAATAGGAAGAAACAGCTGAAAACATCCATTAATAATCAGAACATAGGCTGAAATTAAGAAAAGTGAATGCCATAAAAATGAAAGGTAATGCATAAAGATCAATATCATCTGCATTAGTGAGCTGAAATGGACAGGTATAGGTCATTCTGAATCAAACAATCATATGGTTTACTCTGCTAGAAGGAACAAACAAAGAAAAATAGCTCATATATCATGGCCAAAAAGAACATTTCAAGATCTATTCCGAAATACAATATTATCTGTGATAGAATAATATCAATATGCCTAAAAGGAGGACCACAGTGTTGGTATGGTGCTGTAGGATAAGCACTGGACTGCTAATCACAAGGTGAGCAGTTCAAATCCACCAGATGCTCCTTGATATGGTTTTACAGGATAATGCACTGGACTGGAAGGTCAGTTTGAGCTGCAAGGTCAGTGGTTCAAACCTCCAGTCGCTATTCAGAAACTGTGCACAGGGTCACTATGAGTCAGAACCCACTCTGGTACTAACAACAACAGCGAATGGGAACTGACTCAAGAGCATATAGCAACAACAAAGAAGTCCAGTTAATGCTACTATTATGCAAATTTAAACCATTAAAGCCAGTGATGATTAAACTGAATATTTCTACCACCTTCTTCAGTCTGAAACTGATCAAGCATGCAACCAAAATGAATTGATAATTACTGGTGATTGGAATGTGCAAGTTGCAAACAAAGGAATAATTGTTGTTAAGTGCTGTCAAGTCAGTTCTTACCCATAGCAACACTGCTTAGGGTTTCTGAGGTGCAACGGGTGAACTTGAACCACTGACCTTTCTGTTGAAACCGAATTTGCAGTCCAGCACATTAACCTGCAGTACCACACCAGGATTAGTATTTGAAAAATATGGTCTTGGGGACAGAAACAATATTGGAGATTATATGATAGAATTTCACAATATTAATTATTTATTCATTGCAAATACCTTTTTCAGTATCATAAATGGGGATTATAGACAGGACTTCACCAGATGGAATACACAGCAATCAAATTGATTATATGTGTTAGAAGAGATGAAGGAGAAGTTATATATCATATGCCACAAGGCCAGGGTCCCAATTTGGAACAAACCATCAATTGTCCATATGCAAGTTCAGACAAAGTTGAAGAAAATTAAAACAAGTCCATGAAAGCAAAAATATGACCTTGAGTATGTCCCACCTGAATTTAGAGACCATATTAAGAACAGATTTGATGCATTAGACACTAATGACCAAAGACCCAAAGAGTTGTGGGATGATATCAAGAGCATCATTAGTGAAGAAAACAGTAAGTCATTAAGAGGAAACATAGAAAAGACTAGCATGGATATCAGCGAGATGCTGAAACTTTCTCTGGATCACAGAGAATCTAAAAAGACTGGAAGAAATGTTGAAGTAAAAGAGTTGATCAAAAATTTGAAAGGGAATCTTCAGAAGACAAAGTAAAGTACAAAGACCTGGAGGTAGAAAACCAAATGAGAAGAACAATCAGTAGTTCTCAAGATGAAAAAAAAAATTAAGAAAAAAGTTCAGCTAATTATTTTTTTAAACGTGAGAAAATGATAGGAAATATATGGTATGAATATAAAACTTTAGAGATATAGATGATTTTTTAGGTAAAAGCACACTTATCCAGATAAAATAGAACAGAAAATCTGAGGAATTTATAGATAAGCAAGGAATTAAATCTATATAAGGAATCTTCCCACAAATTGCAGACCATGATAGTTTTACTCATGAATTCCTCCAGATACATAAGAATAAATTGTACTAGTATTGTAGCAACTCTCTAAAAAGAATAGAAAAACTCATTTTACAAGGTCAGCAAAAATTTGCCCTCAAAATCTGATAGGGACATTACAAAATGGAAAAATTACAAGTAAATTGCTCATTAATTTAGATGCATATAATTAAAATACAATATTAGCAATCAAAACTAATCAGATTTATTCCAGGAATGCTATTGCTATTGCTAGCCATTGTCAAATCAACTCCTTACTCATGGAGGCCCCATGCAAAAATAGAATGAAACATGCTCAGTCCTGTGTCATGTCACCCCATGTTTGGATACTGCTAGATCTATAGGGTTTTCTTTGGCTGGTTATCAAAAGTAGATTTCCATGCCTTTCTTCTTAGTCTGTTTTAGTCTGGAAACTGCTGAAGTCTGGTTAGCATTCTAGTAACTCACAGTGGCTATATATGAGTTTCAATGGTCAAGAATTGACCATTGGTCTCCAATGAGGAAGATGAGAATTCTACAATTGATCACCAAAGATTACCTCATATTCCAGGAATGGAAGATTGTTTTAACATTCAACAGTGAGTCAATGTGAATCATCCCACTAGCAAATAAGGGAGTAAATGTCATACTATCCTCTTAATAGATGGGAAGTTTTTAAAATAAGAGTTAAAACCCATTCATGATAAAACTAGGAATAGCAGATGTTCTTTAAACTGAAAAATAGAGTATCTAAAGCAGTCCTATAACAAACATTTAAGTTAACAATAACATATTTAAAGCTTTCCATTAAAGAATGGAAATAAGACTATACTCAATAATGTTCTGAATTTGGTGTTGTTGAGTGCCATTGAGTCGATTCCAACCCATAGCGACCCTGTACAGAGTTTCAGAGGAGTGACTGGTGAGTTTTAACTGCCAACCTTGCAGTTCATACTGACTTTGTAGTCAAGCACATTAATTCACAGTGCCACACCAGGACTCCATTCTGAATTTGTTGTTGCTGTTGTTATGTGCCGTGGAGTCGGTTCCAACTCATAGTGACCCTGTACAGGGTTTCTGAGGCTGTAAATCTTTACAGGAGCAGAAAGCCTTATCTTTGTTTCGCGGAACAGCTGGTAGTTTCGAACTGCTGACCTTGTGGTTCGCAGCATGATTTGTAACCACTACGCTACCATTCTGAATTTAGTATCACATTAATGCTAAGCAATGAAATCAGGCAAGATCAGGGAATAAAAAGAAAAGGATTAGTTAGCCATCTACTTTCAACAAAATACATAAAACAATAGTCTTCAGACATTATTACACAATGGAAAGCAGTGATTCCTGAGAGAAGGGAAATAAATGGGTGAATGCTACATTTCCCCAGTTTAAGACCCTGAAACTGTAGAGAGGGAAAACCCAGATGTACACTATCAGTTAGCTGAATTCAGGGACAATTGGGAGAACAGGAAGGCCAAAGTAACAGTTATAGGCAGCCATCTGGAGAGTAGGGAGCAAGCTGCACAGGGAAATCCAGAAACATGTAGAGGCTTTCCTATGCACATACCACTGAGTATGGATGAACTTATGTGTACAAGAAATTACTTGTTCCATACTTTCTGAAGTCATAGAAGCTGGATGAACCCCTGCAACTTTTGTGCTGAATTAATCTTTAAACCTTAAGCCAAAAATATCCCCTGAAATCTTCTTAAAATCAAACAACAGTCTGGCTTAACTAGTAAAAATGTCTGTCTTGAACATTATGCTCTTTTAATAACTATCTATATAGTATCAAAATAACAGCAGATTAAATAGAAATCTTAGAGGACAGCGAGCTTCAGTTAATGAAGGAGGAACAACTCAACAAAGGCGGGTGAAGATGGTTGCACAACTCAGAAAATATAGTTAAATTGGAGTCTGCTTTGCTGTGTAGACCCTTAACAACAACAACCACAAAAGAAACTACCTGAGCATAAGAAAAGAACCATCAGAAGAAGCAAAGAGAACAATTCTCAAGACGCACAGAGGTCTGAGATTAATGCCTGTTGTTACTAGTGAAGCCCTGGAGCACAGTGGCCCCATGCCCTGAGCACTCACTGTACTGAGAACCACAGGGTCCATGGTTGGAACCTGGCAATTGCTCTGCACGAGAAAGATGAGGCTTTCTGCTCCTGAGAGTATGTAAAGCCTCCAAAACCCTATACAGAGTCTGTAGAAGTAGGAATAGACTCCATGGCACTTAACAACAGCAACTAGAGAAGCATGAGTCATAGCAATATCATCTGAAGAAAATTCCTTAAAACAAAAACTGTTCTGGTGCTCCCAGACAAAGCTGAGAATACAGCCTTGAAAGAGACCAAACTATTTCCAAGTAAACTAATTGAACATGGACCAAAGAAATTTGTATTAATAAAAGAGTTTACAGTCCTCGAATGCTACAATTTACAATGCATATCAACCAGTCAAAAATTACCCAAAAAAGAAAGGGGAAAATACGACTCATAATGTGGCAAAAATTTAATTAATAGAAATAAAAAGGTTATGTGGATTATGATTAGTAGATAAAGATATTAAAACAATTCTAATTATAATATTTCATATATTCGAGGCTATAAAGGAAAGATTGAACCTGGTTAGTAGATATAGGTAAGACATAAAAAGGACTAAAAGCAAGTTTTTAGAGATGAAAACAGCAGTTTACATAAGGAAAGATTCATAGGATGAGATTAACTGTAGATGAGTTTTAAAATGGCCAAAGGAAAGATTGGTAAACATAAACAACAGCAATCGAAAGACAAATAATGGAACACAGAAAGGAAACGGATTTTTTTTAAACAATGAAATTAGCAAACAAGTTTGGTGCAATTGCTGTTTGTTAAGTGCCACAGGGTTGGTTGCAACTCATAGCCACCCCATATAGGGTTCCCAAGGAGCAGCTGGTAAATTTGAACTTCCAACCTTGTGGTTTAAACCAACCTTGTAGTCCAGTGTTTATCCTACAACACCACACCAGGATGCCTCTGAGAAATATTGAAGTTGTCAAAGATTTAATTTTTTTGGTTCCACTATCAACACTCATGGAAGCAGCAGTTAAAAAAATCAAACTACATATTGCATTAGACAAATCTTGGGCACAATACCTCTTTAGAGTGCTCAAAAGAAAGGATGTCAATTTGAGGATTAAACTGTGTATGACCCAGCCATAGTGTTTTCAATAGCTTCATATACATGTGAAAGTTGGACAGTGAGTAAGGAAGACCTTAGAAGAATTAATGCATTTGAGCTATGGTGTTGGAGAAGAATATTAAAAGTAACACAGTCTGCTAGAAGAGCAAACAAATCTGTGTTGGAAGAAGCACAGCCAGAATGCTCCTTAGAAGCCAAGATGGTGATACTACTTCTCTTAAACGTATAACATATTACAGGAGGAACCTGTCCCTGGGAAAGGACATCATGCTAGGTAAAGTGAAAGGTCAATGAAAAAGAGGAAGACTCTCAACAAGATAGACTTCCTCCACAGTGACAACAGCGGTAGACTCAAGCTTATCAATGATTGTGAGGATGGCGCAGGATCAGGCAGCATTTTTTCTCGTTGTACCATAAGGTCACTATGAATTGGTACTGACTCAATGGCACCTAACAACAGACAATACCCACACTGCAGGAAGTGGCAGTGGAAGACCACCAACTCAAAGGAAAGAAGAGCACCAGAATTTGTAAATATGTATATAAATATGAAAGACTATTTTCTTAGTTTAAAAATCTCTTTTTAGTTATTACTTATAACAAAAAATAATAATGTATTGGGACATTTATGACATACATGAAGTAATAAAAAGGATGACGACAATAGAAGAAACCCTAGAAGAGGAGCATGGAGGTATATTGTTCTAGGTCTCTATTCCATGTGAAATGGTATAATAATACTTGCAGATAGACTATTAAAGATGTATACTATAAAACCTAAACCAATTACTAGCGCAGCTTACCTCCATTTACAATAATTGATTGCCAAATTTTTGAATTTTATAAATTGGTTGAAGTTAAGTTGGTAGCTTGAATTTGGCCAGGATGGATATAATCATACCACAGAATTTTTTTTTTTTTTTTTCCAATTTTTTGGTGGTGGCTGCTTACTATTTAATTCCCTCCATGCCACTGGTACAAGGATGTAGACACTTTGGTAAAGTACACAGAGCTATGTATATGTGATTTGTGAACATTTCTCTACTTAATGTTATAAAGGAGCGAAACATGGAAGTCTATAATTTCAATTAAATATACTTTAACTATTAACTCAGTGGTATAGCGGTTAAGCACTCAGCCATTAATCTAAAGGACAGTAGTTCCAACTCTTCAATGGTTTCTCAGAAGAAGAGATCTGGCATCTGTTCCTGTAAAGATGACATCCTTGGAAACCCTCTGTCCTGTAGGGTGGGTATGAGTCAGAGTTGACTTAAAGACAGTGGGTCTGGTTTTACTTGTTTGTTTGTTTATTAGCCAACCCACATCTAGGGACAATGGGGTAGGTGAGCTAAACAGAGAACTATGGGAGAAGTGCTGGGATCAAACACATTGATTTTTTTCTCCATTTTCACCACTTAGATGAAGGATCCCAATCTTTCATTTTACAAAGGTTGACAGGTGATACAAGAGAAAAAGTATAATTTGCATATTTATTCACATAGGACTATTCTCTGTCTCCACACAGAATTGTTTCTCTTTTATTCTTGAAAATAACAAACCTGTTTTTGATCTGTCTGTATCTTGGTAATTAGAAATTTATCTCTGGTATTAAACTGCCAAGGTTTAAATATAGGTTTTTCCTTTTTTCCCTATATGTTCTTGGACACATTATAAACCTCTAGCTTTTCAATGTACTCATTAGCGAAGTGAGAAAGATGATCATATCCTATCATTTTTTTCATTCAAAACAATTTACAATGTAAATGGTATGTACCAGGTATGATTGTTGTAGCAGAAGATAAGTAAAATCTACAAAAACCCATGTGCTAAATAGCTTGTAAGGGGAGCACAGAGAATAAATAAGATATATGCGGGTAGTCAAAAAGTATTGCTACAAAGTCATGGAAACCTTTGTTACATAAAAAATATCAAAATGTTAAGTTATTATTTCACAACATATTCTCCTTATAGGTTTATATACATCTATCAGCCGTGTTTCTGCTTCTCTAACACTTCTCTGAAGAATTCTACACTCTTTGGTTTACAGCAAAGTCAAAGTGGCAGTTCTGGTATCCTCAAGGGATTCAAATTGTGTTCCTTTTTAATGTTCTTTGAGTTTGGGGAACAAAATTACCATGAAGGGGCAATATCAGGGCTGGAGGGTGGATGGGGTAAAGTTTCCCAAGGAAATTCTCCAAGGACTCTAGAAGAATGAGTAGTAGCATTGTTTGATGTAAAAAATAAACTCCTGTGCAACTTTCCTGGCCTTTGTTTGACCAATGCAGTTTTCAATTTTCTTAAACTTCTTCCTGATATGCTCCTGGATAAGAAAGGATTGATCAAAATTATCTTTGGAACCCTCCCTCCCTACACACACACACACACACACACACACACACACAGCTGCCATAAACTTTTGAGTTAACCTCTCTGCCTTGAACTGAATTGGCCTAGCAGAAGACACTACTTGACTGGGCCCTTTTTTTTCTGAAAACACTCTAACAAAAATAAGACAAGTATATAACTTTCAGAATTTGTTTGCAGTCATCCACTGATCACAGATACATACTTAAACATGTTTTGTTTGGAATACATCTATGCAATCAAAAATATTGCAGAAAAATGGAATGAAAGATAATGGAAATATCCCATGAACTGTTAGAAAACTCCTCGTGTAACTGTAACCCTAGTAGCAATACTTTTTTTACTTACGCTTGTGTAAGTGAAATCTATTGTGGTTGTTGCTAAATGTCATTGAGTTGGTTTCAACTCAAAGCCATCCTATCTATATAGGGTTTCTGAGGAACAGGTGATAGGTTTGATTCACTGACTTTGCAGTTCAAACAACTTTTAGTCCAGGACTATATTCTACAGCACCACACCTAGACTCCTTAAGTAAAACTATGTTGTTGTTGTTAAGTGCCATCGAGTCGGGTCCGACCCATAGCGACCCTGTACAGGGTTTCCGAGGGTGTAAATCCTTACGGGAGTAGAAAGCCTCATCTTTCTCCCGCAGAGCAGCTGGTAGTTTCGAACCGCTGACCTTAAGGTTCGCAGCCCGATTCGAAACTATAGATGTGATAAATACTATGTTGTTGTTAAGTTTTGTCAAGTCAGTTCCTACTTATAAAAACCCTGTATCAGGTTTCCAAGTAGGAGCTATTGGGTTTGAACTTCCGACCTTAGAGTTCCGGTGCCACACCAGGACTCTGATAACACTATGAAGGAATGCAAACTAGAGAAACGTACACAGTGTTATCAGTAGATTGTTGTGCTTTTGTTGGGATTGTTGAGTCCGATCTAACTCATAACAACCTTGTTGTTGTTGTTGTTAAGTGCCGTCGAGTCGGTTCCGACCCATAGCGATCCTGTACAGGGTTTCCGAGGGTGTAAATCTTTACGGGAGTAGAAAGCCTCATCTTTCTCCCGTGGAGCGGCTGATAGTTTCGAACCGCTGACCTTAAGGTTCACAGTCCTTATGCACTACAAAATGAAACACTGCTTGGTCTGGCACCATCCTCATAATCGTTGTTACACTTGAGCCCATTGCAGCTACCAGTGTGCCAATTCACCTCATTGGGGGTCTTCCTCTTTTTAAGTGACCATCCACATTACCTAGTATGATGTCCTTCTCCAGGGACTGGTTCAAATCATGTACAAAGTATGATTTCTTGACTGCTATTTCCATGAGTATTGATAGTAGATCCAAACAAAATGAAGACTGTAACAACTTCAGTTTTTCTGTATTTATCACAATGTTATTTATTGTTCCAGTGTTGATTTTTGTTCTCTTTACATTGAGGTGCAAACCCATACTAAAGGCTGTGGTCTTAGATCTTCATCAGTAAGTATTTTAAGACCACATTTCTTTCAGCAAGCAAGGTAATATCATCTGCATATTGCAGATTATTAATGAGTCTTCCTCTTCAGACTGCTAATCTCACAGTAATCAGTTTGAAAATACCAGTGGTTCCACGGTAGTAACATGAGTCTTTCTGCTGTAGTAAAGATTTACAGCCTTGGGAACCTCTATACAGGGTCTCTATGAGTCAGCATATAATCACCACCACCACCAATCCTAATACCATACTTTCCTTCAACTATCCATGTGCCTACAGGGAAGCCTAGTCAATATCACTATTATTCAAATTTGTGCACCAACCACTAAAGCCAGTGAAGATGAAATAGAAGAATTCTACCAACTTCTTCAATCTGAAATTGATCAAACATACAATCAAGATGTATTGCTCATTACTGGTGATTGGAATGCAAGGTTGGGAGCAAAGAGGAAGGACTAGTAGTTGGAAAATTTGGCCTTGGTGATAGAAATGATGCTGGAGAACGAATGATAGATTTCTACAAAACAAATGATTTGCTTATTTCAAATACCTTCTTTAGACAGCATAAGAGACGACTGTACACATGGACCTCACCAGATGGAACACATAGAAATCAAAGTGACTACATCTGTGGAAAGAGAAGATGTAAAAGCTCCATATCATCAGTGAAAACAAGGCCAGGGGAAGACTGTGGAACAGACCATCAATTACTGATATGCAAATTCAAACTGAAGCTGAAGAAAATGAAAACAAGTCCATGAGAACCAAAATATGGCCTTGAATTTATCCCACCTGAATTTACAGATCATCTGAAGAATAGATTTGATACATTAAAACACTAAAGACCGAAGACCAGAAGTGTTGTGGGATGACATCAAGAACATCATACGTAAAAAGAGCAAAAAGTCATTATGAAGACAAGAAAG
Source organism: Chrysochloris asiatica (assembly GCF_000296735.1). NCBI lineage: Eukaryota > Metazoa > Chordata > Mammalia > Afrosoricida > Chrysochloridae > Chrysochloris > Chrysochloris asiatica. The sequence continues at coordinate 4,525,602 of NW_006408530.1, read as the reverse complement.
AAGGAAAAGGTCAAAATGGATGTCAGAAGAGACACTGAAACTTGCTCTCCAGTGTAGAGATTCTAAAGCAAATGGAAGAATTGAAGAGGTACAAGAGCTGAACAGAAAATTTCAAAGATCAGCTTGAGAAGATAAAACCAAATACTATAATAAAATATGCAAAGATTTAGAATTAGAAAACCGAAAAGGAAGAACATGGTCAGCATTTCTCAAGCTGGGGAACTGAAGAAAAAGTCCAAACCTTGATTTTCATTATTGAAAGGTTCTCTGGGCAAATTACTGAATGATGCAGAATGCATCAAGAAAAGATGGAAGGAATACACGGAGTCATTGTACCAAAAGGAAATGGCTAAAGTTCAACCATTTCAAGATGTACCATATGAACAAGAGCCAATGATACTCAGGGAGGAAATCCAAGGTGCATTGAAGGAATTGGCAAAGAACAAGGCACCAGGAATTGATGGAATAAAAATTGAAATCTTTCAAGAAAGTGAGGCTGCACAAAGAGGCACTTACTCATCTCTGCCAAGACATTTGGAAGTCAACTATCTGGCCAACTGATTGGAATAGATCCATATTTGTGCCCATTCCAAAGAGAGGTGACCCTACTGAATGCGGAATTCATCAGACAATCTCTTTGATATCTCAAGCAAGTAAAGTTTTGCTAAAGGTAATACAGAAATGGCTACAATCATACATTGACAGAGAACTTCCAGAGGTTCAAGCTGGATTCAGAAGAGGCC
>NW_006408530.1:4448371-4524549 GCF_000296735.1 Chrysochloris asiatica | reverse complement strand
AAGAAAAATGTGGTGTCAGGATTGGAGGAAGACTCATTAACAACCTGTGATATGCAGATGATACAACCTTGCTTGCTGAAAGTGAAGAGGACTTGAAATATCTACTGATGAAGATCAAAAACACAGCCTTCAGTATGGATTGCATCTCAATGTCAAGAAAACAAAAATCCTCACCACTGGACCAATAAACAACATTCTTCTCAAAAGAGAAAAGATTGATGTTGTCAAGGACTTCATTCTTCTTGGATCAACTATCAACATTCATGGAAGCAGCAGTCAAGAGATCAGACAATGTATTGCATTAGGCAAATTTGCTGCACAGGAACTTTTTCAAGTGTTGAAGAGCAAAGATGTGAGCTTGAGGACTAAGGTGTGCCTGACCCAAGCCATGGTATTTTCAATAACCTCATATGGATGCAAAAGCTGGACTGTGAATAGGGAAGATCGTAGAAGAATTGATGCCTTTGAGTTGTGGTGTTGGAGGAGATTACTAAAAGTGCCATGGACTGACAAAAGAATCAATAGATGTATTTTGGAAGAAGTGCAGCCAGAGTGCTCCTTGGAGGCCAGGTTGGCTATACTTCGGCTCTCATACTTTGGACATATTGTCAGGAGGGAACAGTCGCTGGAGAAGGATGTCATGCTGGGTAGGATGGAGGGTCAGAGAAAAATAGGAAGACCCTCAACGAGATGGATCGGCCAGGTGGCATCATTGATGGCGTCAAGTGTGGCAGCAGTAGTGAGGTTAGCCCAGGATCGGACATTGTTTCGTTCCGATGGCACCTGACAACAACAACGACATTGATTGCATGCTAAATCTATCACAGAAAGCATTATAATTTAAGACAGATCTTGAAATATTATTTTTGATGATGAATGCAACACCTTTCCTCTTCAATTTGTCATTCTTGGCATAGTAAATCATATGATTGTCAGACTCAGAATGGACATTATCAGTCTATTTTAGCTCTTAATTTTAAGCCTTGGATATTGATGTTAATGAATTCCATTTCATTTTAGAAAACTTCCAATTTCCCTAGATTCAAACTTCGTACATTCCATATATTGATTCATAATGGATATTTGTAGCTGTTTCTTCTCATTTTGAGTTGTGCCCTATCAGCAAATGCAGATCCTGAGGACTTTATTCTATTCCAGTCATCATGATCAACTTTACTTTGAGGGAGTGGTTCTTCCACAGTTGTATTTTGAGTGACTTCGAATATGAGGGGCTCATCTTCTGGCACTATATCTGACAATACTCTAGAGCTATTCATAATGTTTCATTATTAAATCTTCTGGTGTTATCTGGCAGTGTTCCACTGCTATTCATAAAGTTTTCAGTGGTTACGCATTTAGAATAGTCTGACTCTCCTTACTAGTCTGTTTTATACTTAAACTCAGCTAAAACCTATTCACCTTGGGTGTATCTAATGGTATTGAAAATACTGGTGGTAAAGCTTCAAGTATCACAGCAACACACAAGCCACCACAGTATGACAAACTCACAGATGAGTGGTGGATCAGCAGGTTAGTATTCATTTTTTGAGTAGTGTTAATTAATCAAGGAACCACTTTGTTGTCAAAATAGCTAAAAGTTTGGTCGCTAACCTAAATGCTACCATTTCAAACCCACCAGCCTCTCAGAATGAGAAAAGTCTTTGCTATCTGTTTCCATAAGATTTGTGGCCTTGGAAACTCTGGGACAGTTCTATTGTGTCTATGAGATATCCATGAGTCATCTTAGTCTTCATGACAACTGTTTTATTTTGTGCAATTATTAACTGATCTCAGTTTTTCTAAGGAGACATTTAAATTTAAAGTGAGAAAGTAAGATACAACAATTTGGGGGAAGTGCATTATATAGGTAGAGAAAACGTCAAATGCTAAGAACCTGAGACATAAGTACACTGTACTACTTGTGAAATATAAAGGAGATAAATATGACTAGAAGGACCTCTGGTAGCGTAGTGGTTGTGAATCGGGCTGCGAGCCACAAGGTCAGCAGTTCAAAACTACCAGCTGTTCCGCGGGAGAAAGATGAGACTTTCTGTCCCCGTAAAGATTTACAGCCTCGGAAACCCTGTACAGGGTCGCTATGAGTCAGAACCGACTCCACAGCACATAACAACAACAACAAGAAGTATGACTAGAATAGGTTGGGAATAACTCAGATGTTCTTGTTGTTAGGTGCCATCAAGTTGGTACCAACTCATAGAGATCTTAGGCACAACAGACTGAAACACTAGCCAGTCCTTCAACCATCTCACAATTTTTACTTCATTTGAGCCCATTGTTGCTGCAGCTGTGCCAATCCATCTCATTGGCGGTCTTCCTCTTTTTCTGTGACCTTCCACTTTACAAGCATGATGTCCTTCTCCAGGGATTGGCCCCTTGTGGTAATATGTCTGAAGTAAAAGAGATGAAGTCTGGCCATCCTGGCTTCTAAGGAGCATTCTGGCTATTTGCAGTTTTTTTTTTTTTTGTTTTTTTTTTTTTGAGTATAACTGTCATTTTATTTTCTTGCAGGTTAGTTTTACTTCAGCCTTTAAGGGCTCAATTCTTCACATGGGCTTTGGTGGCGGTCATGGGGCAGCACCTATAGGTCTAAATCAAGGTGGGGGTGTTTATTCCTTCGAGCTTCTCAAGAACCATTCCTGACCACCTTGCTGTGAGTGGCACAGCTCACACAATAATGGAGTTTCAGGTACAGCTTAGGAAGCACATAGGCATCGAAGACACTTGCTTCGGGAATATCCCTGGTGTCTGTAGCCTCTACTATGTTTCAAATTATGAACTTCTTAATGGTCTTGTCTTTGGGCATGCAGTGGGTGCAGTTTGTGCAGCAGATAGGCTGCACTTGACCGTGGACCTTTTTGGCATGACCATTGTTCCTCCTTTTCTTTGTCATCTTGGAAGCGAGGACCCAAGAGCTATCCATAGTACTTTTAATATTCTCTTCCAACACCATTACTCAGATGCATCAATTCTGCTATGATTTTCTTTATTCATTGTCCAATTTTCACATGCATATGAAGCTACTGAAAATATGGTTTGGGTCAGGCACACCTTTGTCCTCAAACTGACATCCTTGCTTTTGAACATCTTAAAAAGGTCTTGTATAGCAGATTTGCTTAATGCAATATAACCTTGGTGCACACATTTCCTATTAAAACCATTCAGTGTCCATTGTTCTATTTCAACACTGCCTCTTGGTCTTGTACAGGTTCATCATGTGCACAGTTAAATGTTTTGGAATACTTTTCTTTCGGTTTTCTAACTTCAGGTCTTTGCGCATTTCATTATAACATGTGACTTTGCATTTTTGAGTTGCCCTTTGAAATTTTCTATTCAACCTTTTAATTCCTCATTTCTTCCATTTGCTTTTGTAGCTCTACACTAGAGAACAAGTATCAGAGTCTCTTCTGGCATGCATTTTGATCTTTTACTTCTTTCTTGTCTCTTTTTTTTAACTGTAACTTTATATTGTGAATTGGGTGAAGGTTTAAAGACAAGATCATCAGCTTTATATTCAGGAAATTATACACTTTGTTTTATCTTAATGATTACAATCCTCTCCATTCAACAGTTACCCTGTCTCTTCCCTGTGGCTTCCCATTTACATTTAATATTTCACAAATGAGCAAAGTAAAAATATTTGATGTACACTTACAAAACAATAAATATGTAGCTTTTTAAATGTCCAAAGGACACATTCTGCCTCCCAGCCTCTTGCCCACAGTCACAACAGCCTTTCTTAGTACATGGGCCTAGAGCCCTCAAATGCTCTGCCTTTCCAAATCACTGCTTCTGCCACTGTCTCTGATGTCCATTTTTCTAGATAGGATTCTCACACTTCACTCATGCTTTTCTTTCTTAATGATCCTCAGATCATCTGTTCCTGGAATGAAAGATTAATTAATTCCCCTCTTTTAGTTACACATCATTTATAATTACCATTGTGACAATCACAATTAATCTGACTTTTCTTCTCTTCTTAATGATGTTTTGCTTTCTTCCTGTATGATGTTCTTGATGTCATCCCACGGCTTTTCTAATCTTTGGTCATAGTGTCTAATTAATCAAATCTGTTCTTAAAATCTCTACATTCACATGGGATATGTCAAAGGTCATATTTTAGCTCTCATGGATTTTTTTAAGATTTCTTTAGCTCCAGCCTAAACTTGCATATGAGCAATTGATGGTCTACTCCAAAGTCTGCCCCTGCCTTGTTTTCACTGATGATGTGGAACTTTTCCACCACCATCTCTTCCCACAGATGTAGTCAATTTGATTTCTGTGTATTCCATCTGGCAAGGTACATGTCTATAGTTGTCTATTATGTTTTTTTAAAGAAGGTATTTGTAATGAAGAAGTAATTGGTCTTGCATAAGTCTATCATGCTATCTCCAACATATTTCTATCACCAAAGCTGTATTTTCCAACAGTTGATCCTTGTTCATTGTTTCCAATCTTTGCATCCAATCACCATAATTACCAATACATCTTTGTTGTATGATTGATCAATTTCAGACTGAAGAAGTTGACAGAATTCTTCAATTTCTTCATGACTGGCTTTAGTGCACGATGCATAAATTTGAGTATTAATTGTACGAACTAGTCTTCCTTATAGGCAGATGGATAGTATCTTGTAATAGACAGTGTTGTACTTCAAGATTGATCTTGAAATGTTCCTTTTGATGATGAATGAGACACCATTCACCTTTAATTTATCCTTCCCGGCATAGTAAACCATGTAATTGTCAGATTGATTTGGCCAATACCAGACTATTTCAGCTCACTGATGCCTACAATACCTTTCTTTATACAGTCTACTTCATTTTTGAAATTTACAATTTTCTTAGATTCATACTTCATACATTTTATGTTCCAGTTGTTAATCTATGTTACCAGATGTTCCTCCTCATTTTGAGTCGTGATCCATCAGCAGATGAAGGCCCCGAAAGCTTAACTGTATTTGCATTATCATGGTCAGCTCTGTTTTGAGGAGATAGCTTTTCCCCAGTTGTATTTTAAGTGCCTTCCAATATGAAATACTCATTTTCTGGCATGATATCTGACAATATTCTGGTATTCATCATTTTTTAACATTCAATATTCTGGTGCTGACAGTATTCTACTACTATTCACAAGGTTTTCAATGACTAAATAAGTTCAGGAATAGTCCCCCTTTCCTTAGTCTGGAAAGTTCATCTGAAACTTGTCCATTGTGGCTGACCCTATTGGTATTTAAAATACCGGTGGCATAGCTTCCAGAATCACAGCAACAGGCAAGCCTCCACAGTATGACAAACTGACAGATGTTGTTAGGTGCCATTCAGTCAGTACTGACTCATAGTGACCCTATGCACAACAGAACGAAACACTGCTCCTCTTGAGCCCATTGATGCTGCCACTTTGCCAATCCATCTCACTGGGGGTCTTCATCTTTTTCTCTGACTCTCCACCTTACTAAACAAGATATCCTTCTCCAGTGACTGGTCCCTCCTGACAATATGTCTGAAGTATGAGAGACGAAGTTTGGCCATCTTGGCCTCCAAGGAACCAACACAGATCTATTGGTTCTTTTGACAGCCCATGGTACTTTCAATATTCTCCTCCAACACCATAACTCAAAAGCATCAATTCTTCTACAGTCTTCCTTATTCACTGTCCAGCTTTCTCATGCATATGAGGTTATTGAAAATACCATGACACACCTTAGTCCTCAAGCTGACGTCTTTGCTTTTCAACACTTTAAAAAGGTCTTGTGCAGCAGATTTGCCTAATGCAATATGTCGTTTGATTTCTTGACTGCTGCTTCTGTGAGTGTTGATATTTGATCCAAGAAGAATGAAGTCCTTGACAACTTCAATCTTTTCTCTGTTGATAAGAATGTTGTTTATTGGTCCAGTAGTGAGGATTTTTGTTTTCTTGACACTGAGATGCAATCCATAGTGAAGACTGTGCTCTTTGATCTTCATCAGTAAATGTTTTAAGTCCTCTTCACTTTCAGCAAGCAAGATGTCTGCATATCACAGGTTGTTAATGAGTCTTCCTCCAATCCTGATGCTATGTTTTTCTTCATATAACTTAGCTTCTCAAATAATTTGCTCAGCATACAGGTTGAATAAATATGGTGAAAGAATACAACCTTGTCACACACTTTTCTTAATTTTAAACCATTCATTGTTCCCATGTTCTATTCAAATAACTGCCTCTTGGTCCATGTACAGATTCCTCATGAGCACAATTAAGTGTTCTGGAAAACTCATACTTCGCAGTGTTTTCCATAGCTTGTCATGATTCTCAGAATCGAAAGCCTTTGCATAGTCAACAAAGCACAGGTAAACATCTTTCTGGTATTTTCTGCTTTCAATCAAGATCCATCAGACATTAGCAATGATATCCCTTGTTCCACGTTCTGTTCTGAATCTGAATTGAATCTCTGGAAGTTCTCTGTCAATGTATGCTTGCAGCCATTTCTGTATTACTTTTAGTAAAACTTTACTTTCATGGGATATCTAAGAGATTGTCTGATGATTTCTGTAAACATTCTGGTTTTTAATACCATTGAGATCTGAGGGTATGGGGAGTCTTAAGCAGAATCACAATGGGATCTTACCTGGAACCCTGGTGGAATAGTGGATTATGTGTTGGACTGCTTAATGCAAGGTCAGTAGTTCCAATACACCAGGTGTTCCTTGGGAGAAAGATGAGGTTTTCTTCTCCTTTAAAGATATACGGTCTCAGAAACCCTATACAGGTTTCTAGGAATTGGAACTGACTCCACAGCACATAATAACAAGAAGCAGAGTAGTGTTTTGATCTAATTTGGTTTTAATGGGTTCATTTCAGCTGTTTCAATAACAGTATATTTAAACATGTAAGGATGGAAACAGAAGCTATTACGATAATTGATATAATAAATGATGGCTGCTTAGTCAACTGAGGTAGCTCCATTTTTGTATTTGGTAATATGGACCCAATGTTCCTAGAATTTTTTAAGATGAGAAAAATTTTGACTTTCTAAAAATTAATTTTTTTCTTAACACTTGAAGACACATACACACAATATATATCTACAGCTTTTTTACTAAACGCATGTGCTACTGGAATACTGCTCTTTAAATCTTAGCTACTCTTTGTAGCTAGTTTTGGTTTTAATAAACAGATGGATCTCTAAGCAGATGCTGGCTTAATTTCTGTTCTTACTTACTCCATATATTTTAGTTTGGTTTTCATTTTCTTGTCTTGAGTATTGAAATATGAAAAGTTAGTTAAGAGGTATGTTCCAAAATAGATCTAACAAACCAGGAAATAATATTTTAAGTCCTAGAATGATTTTTAGGTTCTGATGTAATTCTGTTGCTTAAACACTAGACTGCTAACCACAAGGTCAGTTGTTCAAACCCACCAGGTGCTTCTTGGAAACCCTGTATAGGGTCACTATGAGTCTGAACTGATGCAAAGTCTCTTAATAATAACAACATATCTTTTGAGGCAATTTTTTTCTTGAATATTTACCTCAAAATATGAGAGATTAATAACTGAAAAAAAATGAATGAAACACTTTCCAACTTTTAGTTAGCATTAGGGAAAAAGAGAATGAACACACAGATTGACCCTAATTCAGACACAGTTATTATAAAATACAAATTGGCTAACACTTCCTATATGGTATTAACATAGTCATGATAGTTTTCCATTTAAATACTATATATTTATTTTTTAATCTTGAAATCATCAGTTATATAATTTTAATAGAGGACTATTCTCACTAGAAGAGTCTCTGGGTGTTGCAAATGGCTGAGCACTTAACTACCTACTAAAAGGTTACAGGTTTGGACGCACTTTGAGGCACCTTGTAAAAACAATGCTGCTGATCTGCATTCATATAGTCATAGTCTTGAAAACCCTAGGGCAGACAGTTCAGTGCTGCACACATGGGGTCACCATGTGTCACAACTGACTCAATACTAATTGGTTTGGTTTGGGTTTTGGTACTTGCTAGAGTACTGGACTAGATTGAGCACTGGACTGCTAACCATAAGGTTGGCAGTTCAAACCCACCAGCTGCTCCTCAGAAACTCTATAAAGGTCACTATGAGTCAAAACTGGCTCAACAGCACTTAGCAACAATCACAACAGAGTCATATAATTAATCTTGAGGCAGAAATTGGGATACAGTTGCTTATTTACTTATTTGGAATTAAATTGGTGGTACTCTGCTTCTGTATGTATAGCTTATGTAGATTCAGAATGTCAGTTCATTGCAAGATTGTGTTCTCCACAGAGAGGTACAATCAATGCTCACTTAGGAAGTTATTAAAAAGGTTGATCATGAAGAGACTGTTTGATTCAATGACAGTTTTCTTTTGGTATGCAACGGTTATCAAGGACAGAATAATATGGGACTACATGGTGATCCATGCTGTTTATTGTTGTTGTTTGTTGTTATGTGCCGTAGAGTCGGTTCCAACTCATAGTGACCCTGTACAGGGTTTCTGAGACTGGAAATATTTACGGGAGCAGAAAGCCTCATCGTTCTCCTACGGAACAGCTGGTAGTTTCGAACTGCTGACCTTTAGGCTCACAGCCCGATTCGTAACCACTGCACTACAAGAGCTCCTATTGAGCCCTTGTTAAATGCCAGGTAATATGTTTTAGATACTGGAAATAGTTCTATGAACAAGACAGACAAAGCCCATGGAAGTTACTCAAGTTTTAGAGGAGGAAACTCTGTGCTTGATTATTCGTGTATATATAGGGCCTGTAGTGTAGTGGTTGCAAATTGTGCAGCGAACCGCAAGGTCAACAGTTCGAAACTACCAGCTGCTCCTTGGGCAGTAACTAGGTCTGGGAACAAGAACATTCACAGTACTTAATAAATACTATATCATGTACTCTGATATTAATTAGGACCATGATTAAGTTTAGAGATTTGAAGAGAGGAAAGCACTGTGAGAACTGATACACATTGTTGTTGATCTTGATTTCCACTCCTAAATTGTCCTCATAGCAGGGAAAATGAAATCATTCTAAATTCTTATTAAGTCCCTATTTGTATTTTATAATCAATAAAAATGACATGTAAACCACAGTACACTTAAACATAAGTATTACTTATTGAGTTCAGGAGTTGTAAGAACATAACACTTACAACAGCATTATGTTCTTACAACTCCATTGTAGGCTTATAATAAGGTTATGTCCTGGCAACTCCATTATAAGTTGATTTTGACATAAGTTGAATAACTCTATTTCTTTTTAGTTTTAATTATTATTATCTTTTGCTACAATTATCATTATAAATCCTATCCTTGTCTTTGAACAATTGCAACGAAACATCTGAAAATGACATCATCAGATTATGTGCTGCAACATTGCATGAAGGACACAGTACTAACGATTGTTGTTGTTAAGTGCCTTTGAGTCAATTCTGACCCAAAGTGACCCTGTATGTTTGAACTGCCGACCTTGTGGTTCAAACTGACCTTTCTGTCCTGCACATTATCCTGCAGTGCCACACCAGGACTCCATTACTAATGATAAGACAAACAAACAAACATATATGGTCATAAGTGTGGTTCCTTGTAACTTGAATAAGCAAGGTATTATATTACGGACTCTACCTACACTGTAAGGAACTCTGGTAGTATAGTGGTTATGAGTCGGGCTTCTAATCTCACGGTCAGCAGTTCTAAATTACCAGGGGTTCCAAGGGAGAAAGATGAAGCTTTCTGCTTCTGTAAGGATTTACACCCTCAGAAACCCTATACAGAGTCGCTATGAGTCATAACCGACTCCACGGCATGTAACCACCACCACCTACACTGTGGCATTAAATGATCAAAACATCTCTTATGATCCATGTGGTGGTTGTTTATGTTAACTGTCCTTGGTGGGCCCTAACTCATGGTGACCCCATGAACAATGGATAAACAAACAGGTCTGTGTTAGAGATACAGCCAGAGTGTTCCTTAGAAACCAGGATGGTGAGACTTCCTCTCTCATACTTCAGGCATGTTATCAGGTGAGACTGATCCCCAGAGTAGAACATTGTGCTTGGTAAAGTGAAGGATTAGCAACAAAGAGGAACACCCTCAGTAAGATTGGTTGACATAGTGGCAGCAGCAATGTGTTCAAGTATAACAATAATTGTGAGGATAGCACAGTGTTTTGTTCTGTTGTGCATAATGTTTCTATGAGTCTGAATTGACTCAAAGGCACCTAACGACAACAATGCATTTAAGGGAAAGAAAGAAAAACCCAAATAACATGTTCCTGTTTTTATATTTAATCTGTTGTGTGAAATTCTAATCTTACAAAATAAAGTGAAATACACACACACACATATATATATCCTTTGTTAGTTGTCACACATTTTCTCACAGTTAATTGTAGTCATTTTCCTAATGGATGGTAGTCATTCTTCTGCCATTCTTTTAAATGCTGAGAAAATTTGATCCTTCATATTAGTTCATCAATATCGGTGTATTGAAAGTGAAACAGACTCCCTTATATTGATCCAAATCCAAAGTAAGTATTTAGGCAGCATCCAGGACTATTGTAATACTCCATCTGATACTTTTTGGTTCTTATTTCCTATTAAATATTGAATAATTTATGAGTTTACCTATTTTAAATCTTTCATCCAGTACACAGTTTCATCTTGTACATGTATTACAAGGGAAATAATTTTCTTTGAATGGGATGTTGTTGTTTTTGTTAGGTGCCATCGTATTGGTACCAACTCATAGCAACCTTATGCACAGCAGAAAGAAACAATGCCCAATCCTGGGCCAACCACACTACTGTTACCATTCTTGGAGTCCATCACTGCTGCCACTTGGCCAATCCATCTGGTTGGGGGTCTTCCTCTTTTTCTCTGACCCACTACCTTACCAAACATGATATCCTTCTCCAGTGACTGCTCCCTCCTGACAACATGTCCAAAGTATGAGAGATGAAGTTTGGCCATCTTGGCCTTCAAGGAGCACTCTGGCTGCACTTCTTCCAAAATGGATCTATTGGTTCTTTTGGCAGCCCATGGCATTTTCAATACTCTCCTCCAACACCATAACTCAAAAGCATCAATTCTTTTACGGTCTTCATTATTCACTGTCTAGCTTTCACATGCATATGAGGTTATTGAAAATACCATGGCTTGGGTCAGACATACCTTAGTCCTCAAGCTGACATCTTTGTTTAAAAAGGTTTTGTGCAGAAGATTTGCCTAATGCAATACATCATTTGATTTCTTCACTGTGTTGTGTCTCAATTCACCCAGATGGCTACTCAAGACTCTTGGGAACAATAAGGAAGCCTTTATTAGCTGGCCAGTGACTATAGCCTCCCTAGAAGTGGGAAAGACTGCAGCCATGACCCAGTTTTGCAAATAGTATTTATACATAGGCAGTCTGACAATATCTTGTACAAACCAAGGGTATAATGTATGCGTGAGCTGTTAGGGTGGGGGCTAGGAGTACATATGCTGGGACAGTTACTTCTCAAGATTAACTTTGGCCTGCTGTTCTCAAGGTTAGCCTTGGCTGGCTGGCTGGCGGCAGTGTCCTATTAGTCAGGTGGGCCTACTCAGATGTGAGGAATTTGCATAAGTAGTGTTACAGAAGCCAAGTTTAGCTAGAGTTAAGGAGGAAGGGAGTTTCTGCATCCAGGGGAGTTGTTGACGCTACAAATTTTCCACTTCAGCCTGAGCCTTTCTTAAAAATTGGTTACTATTATAGGGCAACTGGGCCTTACAACTGCTGCTTCCATGAGTGTTGATAATTGATCCAAGAAGAATGAAGTCCTTGACAACTTCAATCTTTTTTCCACTGATAAGAATGTTGTTTATTGGTCCAGTGGTGAAGATTTTTGTTTTCTTGACATTGAGATGTAATCCATACCAAAGGCTGTGCTCTTTGATCTTCATCAGTAAATGTTTTAAGTCCTAGTCACTTTCAGCAAGCAAGGTTGTATCATCTGCATATCGCAGGTTGTTAATGAGTCTTCCTCCAATCCTGATGCCACGTTTTTCTTCATATAACCAAGCTTCTCAGATGATTTGCTCAGCATACGGGTTAATAAGTATGATAAAAGAGTACAACCTTGTTGCACACCTTTCTTAATTTTAAACCATTCAGTGTTCCCATGTTCTGTTTGAACAACTGCCTCTTGGTCCAGGTACAGATTCCTTGTGAGTATAATTAAGTGTTCCAGAATACTCATATTTCACAATGTTTCCCACAGCTTGTCGTGATATACCTGAAGAATAATGAGGGTGAGAAGAAAAACCTAACAAGATTCTGAGAATCTTTGAAAAATTTAAATCAAAAGAATATTGGGTTTGGTACTTGTCTTTATTCCTTTATGTCTGACACACTCAGATAGATGTACAACACAGTATCATTTGCATTTAAATAATTGATGGAGCAGACCACTATAGTGGCTATCCATAGCTACTGTTAGCCAAAGAATTTTGTTATTGTTACACTTAGCATGCTTGAGATGTGAGTAAAGCTTCAAAAAATGAATTGAAAGATACTTAAAATGAAAAGAGAAACATTTGTCCAAAAACAAAGCCAGGAAGGTAGGAAGGGTGCAATGAATAGAAATGGAAAACTCAGGTAAGAAGTAGGAAGAGCACTCTTACACTGAGGGATTTCAACCAATATAGCAAAACATAATGTCTATACGTTACTGGATGGAAAACTAATTTGCTCTGTAAACTTCCACTCAAAGTACAATAAAAAGTAAGAAAATAAACAGAAACAAGAAGAAAACCCTGGGAAATCCTTCATCAATAAGTGGTTGTTTTAAACATAACTTTTAAATAAATTCCAAATTAAAACCACTAGTGGCACTGTGGGTTAATGTGCTGGACTGTAAAATCATTTTGAATTGCAAGGTCAGGGGTTCAAACTCACCAGGTGCTCCTCAGAAACCCTATACAGGGTTGGTATGGGTTGGGACCAACTTGATGGCATGCAACAACAACAATATTTACCTGCTATACAATTCTTTTTTGACAATAATTCATAATTAAAATAGAAAACTATTAAGATTCTTAGATGTGAAAACAGTTTTGCTAGTCTAGTGAATTATTCAAAGTCTTAAAAAGCTAGTAAAATATTCTTCACAGGATGATGTAACTTAATGCTTACACTTAATGAATTAATTATTACCATCGGGTTGCTAACCTCAATGTCAGAAGTTTGAAACTACCAGCTATTCCGCAGAAGACAGATAAGGCTTTATGTCCCAATAAAAATGTATAGTCTCAGAAACCCTATACAGCGTCACCATGAGTCAGAACCAACTTCACAGCACACCACCACCACCACCACCACCATTGCTTTGCAATTGCTTCATATACCTATAAAAGTTGGATGATGAGAAAAAAAAGAACATCTTCAACAATAAGAACAAAAGAAGCAAAGTAAGTCTGCAGTCTTCAATAATAATAATAATAATAATAATATAATGGTTAGAGCAGAAATAAGTGAAATAAAAAACAATAGCAAAAATCAACAAGGCAGAAAGTTGTTTCTTTTCATATCAAAACCAGGCTCAGATTTCACTTAAAAAGAAAATTACAGACCAGCATCCCACATGAACAGAGATACAAAAATTCTCAACAAAAACCTAGCCAAAAGAATTAAACAACATATCAAAAAAATAGTATATCATGACCAAGTGAAATTCATACCAAAGATGCAAGGATGGTTCAATATAAGAAGAAGAAAAAAAAAAATCAATGTAATATACCACATATATAAAACAATGGAAAACAACCATGTGATCCTATTGATTGGTACAGAAAAGGAGTTTAACACAACCCCATATCCATTCTTAATGTTCAAGAAAATAGGAGTCAAGGAAAATTGCTCAACATTTTTAAAGACATATGTGCAAATCCAATAGCCAACATCGATTTCAATGGAAAGAAACTGAAAGTATTCCTTTTGTGAACAAGAACCAGACAAAGATGGCCTTTATCACGACTCTTATTCAATATTGTACTGGAATTCTTGGCCAGAGCTATAAGGTACGAAAGGGAACTTAAAGGTATCTAAATTGCCAAAAAAGAAGTAACCCTTTCTATTTGCAGATAATATGATTCCATATATAGAAAATCCCAAATGACTCAGCAAGAAACCTATTAGAACTCATTGAAACATTCAGCAAAGTGGCAGGGTACAAGATCAAAATACAAAAATCAGTTGGATTCCTCTACACAAATAAAGACAGCTCTAAAAGGAAATCAGGAAAAAAATACAATTTACAATAAAACCCAAAAGATGAAACACTTAAGGA
Organism: Chrysochloris asiatica; assembly: GCF_000296735.1. Lineage (NCBI taxonomy): Eukaryota > Metazoa > Chordata > Mammalia > Afrosoricida > Chrysochloridae > Chrysochloris > Chrysochloris asiatica. The sequence continues at coordinate 4,510,227 of NW_006408530.1, read as the reverse complement.
TAAATCTAATCAGAGAAACAAATGACCTATACAAAGAAAACTACAAAACACTATAACAAGAAACCAAAGAGACTTATAGAAATGGAAAAAGACTTATGGATAAGAAGACTTAACATTGTAAAAATGTCAATATTACCCAAAGCAATCTATTGATAGAATGTAATCCTAATCAAATTCCTACATCATTTTTTAAAAAGATGTAAAAACGGATCACTAATTTTATATAGAAAAGAAAGAGACCTCAGGTAAGTAAAGCATTATTTAAGAAGAACAAAGTTGGAGGCTTGTCATTTGCTGATGTCAAAATCCACTATATAGTACAGTGGTCAAAACAACCTGGTACTGGTACAAAGAAAGATACAAAGACTAATGGAACAGAATTAAGAACCCTGGAGCAAATCTATCCACGTACAGTCAGCTCATCTTTGACAAAGGGCCAGACCACATTAAATGGGAAAGAGACAGTCTCTTCAACAAATGGTGCTTGCAAAACTGAAAATCCACTTGAAGAAAAATGTAATAAGACTCACATTTCAAACAATATACAATATAGAAAAAACAAACTCAATGTGGAAATAAGACCTAAATATAAAACCCACAACTATAAATATCATCAATAAAACAATAGAGACATATGTAAGGGCTCTGCAGGAGTCCTGATGTGGCACTGTACGTTAATGCATTGGACTGCAAGGTTGGTTTGAACGGCAAGGTCAGCGCTTCAAGCTTACCAGCCACTCCATGGAACCCTATATAGGGTTGCTATCAATTGCAATTGGAATCAACTAAAAGGCATTTAAAATCAACAACAAATATATGGCATAGAGTCCGAGTGTGGCACTGTAGAATAATCACTAAAGATTGATTTGAACTGCAAGATTGGCAGTTCAAACACATCAGCTGCCCCTTGTAAACCTTATACAAGGTCGCTGTGAGTTGGAATGGACTCAATGACACTTAAAAAAAACAACAGCAATGCATGGCAAAAATGCACTATCAAAACACACAAGCAGAAGAAGACAAAATAGTTGACGGGAACTCCTAAAAATTGGACTCATGTGCATGAAAATTTCAACAGAAGAGTAAAAAGAGAGCCCACATATTGGGGAGTGGTGCAAAAAGAGCTATCTTTTCACACCAGCATTAATTTAAAAGTTCACAAAAAATTGTTGTTATTGTTAAGTGCCATTGAGTCAGTTCTGACTCATATGAGTTGCTTAGCCTGTGTGTTCAGGACCAGCATAACCTCAGGGCACACAATCATCATTTGACATAGTTCACAAAGATAATGTTCTACATCCCACTTTGGTGAGCACCTGTTGTTGTTGTTAAGTGCTGTCGTGCCGATTCCGACCCTGTACAGGGTTTCTGAAGAGCAGCAGGTGAGCTTGAACTGTTGACCTTGGAGTTCAAATGGCTTTGCAGTCTGGGCCATTAACCCACAGAACCACATAAGGAGTCTTGCAAATGGAAGAAATGAGGAGGTACAAGAGCTGAGCAGAAAATTTCAAAGGTCAGCTAGAGAAGACAAAGTTAAATATTATAACAAAATGTGCAAAAAACTGCAGTTAGAAAACCAAAAGGGAAGAGCATGCTCAGCATTTCTCAAGCTGAGGGAACTGAAGAAAAAATTCAAACCTCCACTTGCGGTATTGTAGGATTCTATAGGCAAAATACTGACTGATTAAAAAAGCATCAAAAGAAGATGGAAGGAATACACAGAGTCATAGTACCAAAAAGAAATGGTCAGTGTTCAACCATTTCAAGAGGTAGAATATGATCAAGAGCCAGTGATCCTGAAGGGAGAAGTCTAAGGTGCATTGAAGTCATTTATAAAGAACAAAGCACTGGGAATTGATGGAATACAAATTTAAATCTTTCAACACTTATCTATGCTAAGAAATTTGGAAGACAACTACCTGGCCAACTGACTGGAAGAGATCAATATATATGCCCTTTCCAAATACAAGCGGCTCAATGGAATACGGAAATCATGAAACAATATCATTGATATGCCACATGAGTAAAGTTGTACTAAAGATAATACAGAAATGGTTGAAACCATACACTGACAGAACTTCCAGAGGTTTATGCTGGTTTCAAAGAGAACGTAGAACGAGGGATATCATTGCTGATGTCAGATGGATCTTGGCTGAAAGCAGAGAATACCAGAAAAATGTTTACCTGAGCTTTATTGACTGTGCAAAGGTCTTTGATTGTATGGATCATGACAAGCTATGGACAACATTGTGAAGTATGAGTATTCTGAAACACTTAATTGTGCTTGTGAGGAACCTGTACATAGACCAAGAGGCATAGACCAAGGGAACATGGAATGGTTTAAAATTAGGAAAGGTGTGCAACAGCCTTGTACTCTTTCACTATACTTATTCAATCTGTATGCTGAACAAATAATCAGAGAAATTGGATTATATGAAGAAAAACATGTCATCAGGATTGGAGGAAGGCTTGTTAACAACCTGTGATATGCAGATGACACAACCTTGATTGCTGAAAGTGAAGAGGACTTAAAATACATCTTGATGAACATCAAAGATCACAGCCTTCAGTATGGGCTGCACTTCAATGTAAAGAAAACAAAAATCCTCACCACTGAACCAGTAAATAACATTCATATATATGGAGAAAAGATTGGAGTTGTCAATGACTTCATTTTGCTTGGATCAACCATCAACACTCAAGAAAGCAACAGTCAAAAAAAGCAAACAATGTCTTTCATTCAGCAAGTCTGCTGCACAAGACCTCTTTAAAGTGTTGAAGAGCAAAGGTGTCAGCTTGAGGACTAAGGTACACCTGACCTTATGGTATTTTCATGGTATTTTCAAAAACCACATAAGCATGTGAAAGTTGGATGTTGTTGTTGTTGTTGTGAAGAGCCATTGAGTCGGTTCCAACCCACAGCAACCATGTAAAGGGTTTCCAAGGAACAGGTGGTGAGCTTGAAAAGCCAACCTTGCAGTTCAAACAGTTTTTCAGTGTGGCACATTAACCCACAGTGCCACACCAGGACTCTGAGAGTTGGATAGTGAATAAGAAATACTGTAGAAGAATGGATGCATTTGAGTATGGTACTTGAGAGGAGAATATTGTAAATACCATGGACTGCCAAAAAAAACAAATAGATCTGTGTTGGAAGAAGTACATCCAGAGTGCTCCTTGTAAGCCAGGATGGCCAGACTTCATCTTTCATATGTCAGACATATTATCAGGAGGAACCAGTCACTGGAGAAGGATATTCATATTTGGTAAATTGGAGGGTCTAAGAATAAGAGGAAGACCCCAATGAGATGTATTGGCACAGTGGCAGCATCAATGGGCTCAAATGTAGCAATGATTGTGAGTTTGGCCTAGGATGCAGCAGTGTTTTGTCCTGTTGTGCACTGGGTCTCTATGTCAGCATTAACCCAATGGTACCTAACAATAACAACAACATCTAAGCTAACACAGACTGAACAGATATGTAACAAAAAAAAGAAATTGATGACGTTATTAAAAAATCCCAACCAAGAAGGTCTGAGCCCACCCTCACCAGAAAAGTGGCGACAATAGAGATGGTAGTGGAGGTTTTGGCATAGAAAGACAAAACAACAGTGGACTATAGGCCAATGGACTGAGAAAAGGAGGCTGACTTGCAAAATGTATCCTTTTGACATTTAAACAAATATGTATTTAAAATGTGGTATGTGTACACCAAAAAAAAAAAAAAAAATTATAGAAGTAAATACTGTTGGATGAGGATGAATGGAGGGTATTGTAATCATGACAATGATCTGCTGAATGTAAAAATGGTGATCTGTTCTGAAAGCCTTCACTCACTCAATACACAATAAAAAAATTAAAAAAAAAAAAAAAGATCTAGGTCTGGATGTTCTTACTGGTGAATTCGATCCAACGTTCAGGAAGAGGTTACACCAATTCTACTCAAATTATTCCAGAATATATAAAAGGATAGATAGCTTTCTAATTCATTTTATGAATCAAGCATAACCCTGGTGCAAAAACCAGGCAAAGGCATCATAAAAAAGGAAACTATAGACCCATATCTTTTGTGAACACAGGTGTAAAAATTCTCAACAAAATCCTAGCCAATAGAATCAAACAACATATGAAAAAACAACAACAACAATTAATCAATTGGCCAACAAACTTATGAAGACATGTTCACAATCCATAGCCATTTGTCTGATTCAAATCTAAACAACAATGAGATATCATAATACCCCACTATTAATAGCCAAGTTGAAAAAAACAGAGAACAACAAATGCTGGCAAGGGTATGCAGAGACCGAGATGCTCCAACATTGTTGGTGGGACCTAAAAATGGTATAAACGCAGTAGAAGACAGTATGGCACTTTAACAGAAGATTGGAAACAGAAATATTGTATGTCCCAACAATCTCCCTATTAGGTATATATCCTCAAAAAAGAAGAGATAGGACATGAATAGATGGATGCAAACCCACATTCCTTGCAATATTATTCACAATAGCCTAGATGCCCATGAGCAGAGGAATGGATGAACAAACTTTTGTACATACATACAATGAAATATTATGCAACACTGAAGAATAACAATTGGCAAAACACCACATACCATGGAGGAACCTGGAGACTATTATGTTGAGTGAAATTAGTTGGTCACAAAGGGACAGATATTGTATGAGACCACTGCTGTAAAAAGTCAAGAAAGGGTTTTCATTCTATAATAAATATTCTATCATGGTTACCAGGGCTGGGAGAGAAGAGAGAAATATTCAATGGGTAGAGTATAGACACGTGCTAACTTGGGAGTCCTGAAAGCCAGTTAAAAAGAAAAGGGAGGGGGAAAAAAATAAGAAAACAAGGGAAATTGCTTTTTTCATTTATTTATATTTTCATGTACTAGAAGGGAACCAATATATATTTATTTTCTCATTGGGACAAACCATCGAGAACATTCCTGCAAATAAAAAAAAGGGAAAGGGATGAAGGGGGTGATGAAAAGGAAGGAGAAAGATATAAAAAGTTGTGGGAATGAATAGTGGTGATTGTCGTGTACCCTGGGGAGTGTGGTTTGTGTGGCTAGATTGTACATGTAAAAAATGGTTGAAATGGTGAACGTTTTGCTCTATGTATGTTATTATCATAAAAGAGAAAAAATACCCACTCCTTGAAAAATAAAGGTTATAAATTAAGAGACAACAATTGAAGCATTTAACTGTGGTGTTGAAGAATACTGAATACACTATGGACTGTGAGAAGAATGAACAAGTTAGTCTTTGAAGAAACACAACTAGAAGCTTCTTAGAGGTGAGAACAGTGACATTTCAATTCACTTATTTTGGACATATCATTAGGAAAGACGACTTTCTAGAAAAGTACATCATACTTGGTATAGCTGTAGATGCTTAACAAAAACGAAGAAAACCTCAAGGACACACAGAATCTACAACAATGGATTCAAATATGCCAATGACCATGAAGATGAGTCAATGGTTTCTTCTATTATAAGGCTATCATGAGCCTGAGTTGATTCAGCAGGAACTAACAATAACACTATACTAGACATAAAACTCCTATTGGGAAGCAATGATATGGTCTCTGCTGTTCAACAATTCACTTTCTAAGTTGATGTATATTCAAAGGATATGATTTCAGTGAGTGAAAAATTATTGAAGTTGTGGATATGCAATTACTTTATGCTTGGGACTCTGATGGCACTTAAGATTTTACTTCATATTTGTCATTTGATTTAATAAAGATACAGAGAGGTTAAGTGACAGCAAAATCACATTCCCTTAAGTGAATGTCAATGCTTTTCCACATTGTCTTGCTTTTCATCTACTTACTTATCTATTTATGGCTGTTCAATAATGACATAGTCAAGCTTTTCTACATTATCCTATCCTCATCCATTTTCTTATCTCTCTCAATGAAGGTAAATGGCATAGTCAGTCCAGTGTGACCATAGCATTGATAGGAAGAAGACAATTTGCTGCTCTCCGTGGTTCTGAAAAACAGTTGCAGAATGAACTTGGTTGCTTCCCCTAACATCTTCGCTCTGATGATGAGGCCCAAAATTAGGAATTCAGAATAAGGAAGGACAGGGTAGTGGGGAAAGAGAAGGGAAAGGTTTACAGAAAGCCTTAAATATTTATTGTTGGTGTAGATAAGTATCATCCAGTCAGTTCCACCTCACTTTGTTTTTGTTGTTGTTAAGTGTTGTTGAGTCAGTTCCAACTCATAGCAACTCTGTATAGGATTTCCAAGGAGTGGCTGATGAATTTAAACTTCCGACCTTGAGGTTCAAACTGATCTTGTGGTCCAGTGCTCTATCCTATAGCGACACACTACCAACTCATAATGACCCTCTTAAAAGTTTCCAAGGAGGCTCTAATGGGTTTGAACCACAGACCTTTTGGTTAATAGTCCTACAGCACCACACCAGGACCCCTGATATTTAATTGCTGTTGTTAATTGTCGTCGAGTCAGTTCCCACCCACAGTGACCCTGTATAGGGATTTTGAGGAGCAGCTGGTGAGCTTGAACTGCCAACCTTGAGTTTCAGACAACTTTGCAATCCAGCACGTTAGTCCACAACACCACGCCAGGACTCCAGATATTTAACAGTGAATGCAAAACAAACAAATCCATTGCCATCCAGTTGCTTCCAACTCACAGAGAAACTCTAGGACAGAGTAGAACTGTTTCACAAGGTTTCCAAGTCTGAGCTATTTACTGAAGCAGATTGCTACATCTTTCTACCATAGAATGGCTGTGGGGGTTTGAACTGTTAAACTTTTGGTTGGCAACTGAGCACTTTGACACTGCATCACCAGGGCTACTTATTATTGATTGTTATTATTGTTGTTAAGTACCATTGAGTCAGTTCCAACTCATAGGAACGCTGCATAGAGTTTCCTAAAGGCAGCTGGTGAGTTTGAACCACCAGCCTTGTGGTTCAAACTGATCTTATGGTTGAGTGCTTATCCTACAGTGCCACAGTTTTCCTTCCAAAAGATTACTATAGAAGAGGCATTGCACTTGGAGTGAAACTACGCCAACAACCCTTGCATAAGTAATTACACTTATTTCTGTCCTATATTATATGAGTGGAGAAACAGACATTGATCACACAATTATGAAAAAATAGAAACTTCCAACTGTGTTAAGTGCAAATAAGGATACAGGACTTTATGAATCAGGAGTTAAATTATAGCAAATTTTAGTGTATAAATATGAAGCTTGCTTAAAAATTAATTATACTTTATTCACATTATTAAATTATTAGTAGACAAAATATATTGAAAAAGATAAGATTAGATTGTATAAGAGTTACAATAAAAATGTTTTTAAATGTTATAAGAGCCACTATCATGAGCTCAATTTTTGAATAATGGATTTTATATTTGAAATTGTTATAGTAGCTCCTGATTATATTTTAAATTATAATAGTTGATCATCATCAATGATGAAAAAACGTGTTTGCACAATTAGATGACAGAGATTTTAAACATTTGCTTTTATGACCAAATAGTTATATTAGTTAAAATTGTGTTTAAAATATATCAGCTGTAATTTTTTCATTATTATTATGATTTTGATCTTTTTAGATAAATGAATTTTAGACCCAATCAAAATTCTTATCAGAAAGTCCAAAATCATAATAAAATTATAATTTGAGTATTATATAAGCAGTATTAAAAAAGCCAATCTATAACTTAAGTGGCTAGAACTAAAAGAAAATGCTAGTACTCCTCATATGTGGAGCAGAATTATCTGATATTTATATTGGAGAGATTTGGGTCTTTACAAAATTTTAATGCTGAACTAGATGTCCAGAGGTATATGCCTCCTTACTTACGCCATCATCAGGAACAATGGAGCATACACTCAGATCCTACTCTGTTCAGGCCATCTTCCAAGAATCTGTGCATAAGTTGTGTAGACCCAGAGGCTACATGATTATGGACTCTGGCAACTTGAAGCCCTCCTACACGGACACTGCTGAGGAATGATGTGATCAACATATCATGGCACATCTGTACCTCATTTTGACAGACTATTTGGAATGTTCTGACCTTATCCTGCTTTTGTTCTCTCCCAAGAAAGTAATATCATCTAACATAAGTACACATTTATTTGTTTAGGACATGGCTCACTAGAATGTAACATTGATGAAAGCAGAGTAATGTTTTTTTACTCACTGTTGTATTCCCAGTGCCTAGAAAATAATTGTCATGCTATGGGCACTCAACAAATATTATTTGTAAGACTGAATAGTCTTTAGTTCCACAAGGACTATCTTTGTTTTCTTCTTTAACTTCAGCATCTACCTCAGTGTGTAGGTCACTGGAGATCCTAAGGAGATAAGCAGTCTCTTATTATAAAAGCTTTTTTAGGGCACATTAAATTTTCAGGCTATTTCTTAAAAGCAATGAGAAGCTATGGAAGTGTTACAATGAGAAAGAAATATTATTATATTTTCATTTTAGAAAAACAATGTTTTTGCTTATGTTACCTCCATTCTCCAAGTAATTTAATCTCAAAATCTTAAATTATTGTAACATTGTTTTAATTCTCCTTCATTGCTAATAATTTGCCAAAACCTGACAATTTAATTTTATAAGATGTATCTATAGCACCCTTTGTTTTCCATTTGAATTCAGGTTGGGCTAACTACAGGTGTGCAACTGTAGCTAAGCACACATCCCTGTCTTCATTATATTTTACACTGAAGTCATTCTATCTCTTACAGTAAGATTAATTGTTCCATATTTTACATCCCTTGTATATGGACAAATACTTGTGGTTGCTCCCCATTGATTAATGGTAAATTTTTATCTCTCTATTAAAAACAAAAACAAAACAAAACAAGAACACTAAAACTTTTTTTTTTTTACTCTCAACACTCATTCTTATAAATGATTGCATTTAATCGTGTCTTTTTGTGAGATAGGTAAAATTGCTGCTCCCCCATTAAAAAAAAAATAACTTCAACATAAAAGAAATCCTATAAAATTACTACAGATAACTGCTCTCTATATAAAATAGTTATATGTTATAGTTGTTGTTAAGAGCTGTTGAGTCGACTCCAATCCGTAGTGACCCTATATAGGGTTTCCAAGGAGCAGCTAGCTCATGAGCTTGCCAACCTTGCATTTCAAATGGCTTTGCAGTCTGGTGCATTAATGCACAGCACTACACCACGAGTCCAAAGCAGTTATATACACAATAGATACATACACACACACACATATATACAGTGCCTTATGTATAGTCCTGATGTGGCACTGTAGAATAAATACTGAACCATGAGGTCAGTTTGAACTGCAAGATCTGCATATGGAGTTGGTTCTGACTCATAACTGAACAGGGTTTCTGAGGCTGTGAAACTGAAGAGGAAGCAGAAAGTTTCATCTTTCTCCCAGAGAGCAGTTTAAGGGCTGGAGCTGTTACCATTGTGCTTGTTGTTGTTGTTAGGTGCCATCAAGTCAGCACTGACTCATAGCGACCCTATGTACAACAGGACGAAACACTGCCCAATCCTGGACCAACCTCACTATTGTTGCCACACTTGAGCACATCGATGCTGCCACTTTGCTAATCCATCTCTCTTGGGGTCTTCCTTTTTTTTTCTGACCCTCCACCCTACCAAACATGATCTCCTTCTCCAGCAACTGGTCCCTCCTGACAATATGTCCAAAGTATGAGAGACGAAGTTTGGCCATCCTATGGTTAGCAGTCCACAATTTATCCTTGTCCTATCTCTCTCTCTCTCTCTCTCTCTCTCTCTCTCTCTCTCTCTCTCTCTCTCTCTCTCTCTCTCTATCTATCTATCTATCTATCTAACTAACTAACTATCTATGTATTATCTGGAGTCCTGGTATGGATCAGCACTGGACTGCAAGGTCAGTTTGAACAATCCATAAAGTTGGTGGTTCAAACTCCCCAGTTGCTCTTTGGAAACTACACAGGGCTGCTATGAGTTGGAATGATTCAACTACACTTAGCAATAACAATAAATCTATCATGTATTGTACAGTGCCCTGGTAAGGCACTGCACGATAGGCACTGGACTGCTAACCACAAGACAGACCCTACACAGGCTCCCTATGAGTTGGAATTGACTTGACGGTATTTAACAACAACTATGTGAGGAGTCCACAACTATGTGTGGTGCTGTGGGTTAATGCACCAGACTGTAAAGCCATTTGAACTGCAAGGTTGGTGGTTCAAGCTTACCAGCTGCTCATCAGAAATCCTATCCAGGGTCGCTACGGGTTGGAACTGACTTGATGGCACTTAACAACAACAACATGTATATTTACACACACACACACACACACACACACACACACACATATATTCTTTGCCAAGACCACAATTAAAATGCATCAATTCTTCTCCAGTTTTCCTTATTCTTTTTAAGCTTTCACATGCATAGTTGTTGTTAAGTATGTCAAGTGGATTCTGACTCATGGTGATACTGTATAGGATTTCCAAGATTTTTAAACATCTTTGTGGGAACAGAAAGCCTCATCTTTCTCCCAGAGCAGCTGGCAGGCTTGAACCACACAGAACTGTGGTTTGAAGTCCAGTGCTTATTGTATGGAGATACCATGAATATGAGGTGAAGGAAAATACCATAGTTTGGGTCCAGAGCACCTTAGTCCTGAAAGTGACATGTTTGCTTTCCAAAACTTTAAAGAAGTCTTGTACAGACGCTTTGTGCATTTAATTTCTTGACTGATAACTTCCATGAGCATTTATTATGGATCCAAGTAAAATTAATTCATTCTTTGCCAAATTCAATTTTTTTTTCATTTATCATGATGTTATTTATTGGTCCAGTGGTGAAGGTTTTTGTTTCTTTATGTTGAGCTGTAATCCACACTGAAGGCTGTTGCCTTTGAGCTTTATTAATTATTTCAATACCTCTTCAATTCCAGCAAGCAAGGTTGCAAGGTTGTTAATGAATATTGGTCTCGTACCCTGACCCTTTGCTGAATTTTTCAATGAATTCCAACTATTTTCTTGCTGAGTCTTTGGGATTTTCTATATATAGGATCATATTGTCTGAAAATAGCGAGAGTTTTACTCCTTCTTTGCCAATTTGGATGCTTTTAATTTCCCTTTCTTACCTTAAAGCTCTGGCTAAGACTTCAACCACGTATTGACTAGGAATGGTGATGGAGGACATTTTTTTGTCTGGTTCCTGTTCACAAAGGGAATGCTTTCAGTTTCTCTCCATTGAAAATAACGTCAGCTGTTGGACTTGTATTGTTGTTGCTAAGTGCTGTCAAGTTGGTTCTGACCATTAGCAACCCTGTATACAGGGTTGTTATGGGTCAGAAACAACTCAAAGGCACTCAACAACAAGAACAACAACATCAATGTAGGGTATTTTTTAAGTCAGCCATCTTTGAGATAAAAAATAAGCAGAATAAGACAGAGGAGGAAGCAGAGATCAGAGAAGGTAAACCCCATGACAAATGAAGATTACCAAGGAGCCAAGGAATAAAGACCATTGTACACAGCAAACAGAGAAAGAAAGTCTTTACCTATAGCCAACATCCTGTACACAGTAAACAGAGAAAGAAAGTCTTTACCTATAGCCAACATCCTGAGTTTGGACTTCTAGCCTCATTAACAAAGTAGCTCTGGTAGTGTAGTAGTTACAAATTGGGCTGTGAACCTTAAGGTCAGCAGTTCGAAACTACCAGCTGTTTCATGAGCGAAAGATGAGACTTTCTACTCCCGTAAAGATTTACAGCCTCGGAAACCCTGTACAGGGTTGCTATGAGTTGGAACCAACTCTACGGCACATAACCAACCAACCAAATCCTCATTAAGTGTGAGAGAATATATTTTTGTTTGTTATAATCACCATGTGAGATATTTTTATTATAGCGACACTGGACTCTTGGTGTGGTGCTATAAGATCAGAACTGGACTGGGAATCACAAGGTCTGTAGTTCAAACTTATCTGCTGCTCCTTGGAAATCTTATATAGGGTCACTGTGAGTTGGAACAGATTTGACAACATTTAACAACAAAAAGGAGACTAAAACATTATGTTTCTTTAATCTCTTTTTGTCTGGGATAGTTCCTCACCTTTGACTTTCATAACAGTGACATTATTAAATAACACAGACAAAATATTTTGTTAAATTCCCCTCAATTTATATTTCCCCCTATTTCTTCATGAATGGTTCTATTATGCATTTTGGCTAAAATTCTGAGTAAATAATATTGTATACTTCTTAGCGCGTGATCTAATGTGATACATAATGTCTTGGTTCCGTTACTGGTGAGTTTAACCTTGACCACTTGGTTAATGTGATATCTATTAGAATTATCAAGCAAAGTATGTTTTTATTCTCTTGTATGTTACATGAATCTATGGTAGATTTTTAAAAAGGTCTCATATAATTTACATTTACATGTACGTTCTCTTTTGCAAGATGAATTTGCATTTTTTGCCACCAAGGTAAGGAGTATGCTATTCTGTGCCTGGAGTCTTGATATGGCATTCTAGGATAAACACTGGATTTCTAATTGCAAGGTTGGTGGTTCAAACCCACCAACTGTTCCTTGGAAACCCTATGCAGTGTTGCTATGACTTTGAATCGACTTGATGACAATTAACAATAACAACAACTCTGCCCCTATAAGCAAAATTTAATGATATGACTTCCTTGGTTGAATGCAACATTTACCAAAATGTGTGTCAGAAGAATCTTTAAAGGCTTCCTTTTAGAACTCACACTAGCATCATGGAAGAAGACCGAATTGGAGGATGGCAGATGAGATTTAACAAAGATAACTTATCTCTGCTGAGCCTTGCCTCTCAAGACTAAGAAACTTTTTGAACCACCAGGTATGTGAATGAGACCTTCCTAAACCATTTAATACAAACTGAATCAGCCAGATCATAAAATCATCATATAACCCACAGAACTATGTATGACATTATGGGATAAGCACTGGACTTCAAGGTAGGTTTGAACCGCAAGGTTGGCAGTTTAAATTCAGCAGTGGCTCCTCGCAAACCCTATACAGGATTGCTATGAGCAGGAACTGACTTGACAGCGTTTTACTAAGTCAAGGAATATGGAGGAGTCCTTGTGTGGCACTGTAGGATCAGCACTGGACTGCTAACCACAAAGTTGGATGTTCAAATCTACCAGCTGCTCCTTGGAAACCCTATATAGGGTTTGAGTTGAACTGCTATGAGTTGAACTGATTCCAAACCACTTAACAACAACAAAACAAGGCATATAGAGGAGCCCTGGTGCTGCAGTTGTTTGAACTCCAGATGAGGCAATGTCCCTCTGTAAGCTTTGTTGTTAAGTGTTATTGAATTAGTTTTGACTCATAGCAGCCCTATATAGGGTTTCCAAGGGGCAGCAGGTTAGAACCACTGACCTTATTGTTAGTAGTCCAGTGCTTATCCTACAGCACCACACAAGACCCCGCCTTGGACAGCCTTTGGAGGGTAGTTCTACTTTGTCCTAAAGGATGGCTATGAGTTGTAATAAACTTGTTTTTTTTTTTGTTTTTTTGTTTTTTAAGGGGGAGTGGAGTTAAGGTTAAGGCTAGTAAGTGGCTGGGTAGCATCAGAACCTCATTTTAATTTTTTTTTTTACCTGCTAATCCACAGCTTTTCTAGAGATGCCATGTGAAGTAATTGAACTCATGGTTGTTGTTGTTATTGTTGTTGTTAAGTGCCGTCGAGTCGGTTCCGACCCATAGCGACCCTGTACAGGGTTTCCGAGGGTGTAAATCCTTACGGGAGTAGAAAGCCTCATCTTTCTCCCGCGGAGCGGCTGGTAGTTTCGAACCGCTGACCTTAAGGTTCGCAGCCCGATTCGTAACCACTACTCTACCAGAGCTCCATTACAGAACTCATGGTAGAACTGTAATTTACAAGAGGAAAACTGCAGTGCTCCTAGTGTTATGAGTAGTTTCCCATTTCCTCATATATGCAAAAAGACACCTATGACAGATATTTCATAATTGATGGTTGAGTAGGGGTGGTAGAACAGATAATGTAGGAGGAAACACTACTTTATAATCGTCATACCAATTTATATGATAAATGGTTCTTGAGAATATATAAAGATAGTATCTCTAGTATTATATTTTAAAGTATAATCAAGAATGTCATTGAAATTACTGGATTATAATTAATAATTAATATAAAGTTTGTACAACATGGGTCTTTTTTATTTTTGAAGTAGTGCCCAAATCTTCCCTCAATTCTGCCAAAAAACTGATAGGATTTAGGATAGGAAAGTGAAGTGACATCGTTTGAGAGAAGGAAAGGGCCCTTATTTCAGTCTTTCTTGCAGATAAGAAATTGGAGACTAGCTAAGAGCCAACAGTGGCTCTTGGCTAGTTATTTTAAGCAGGGACTTTCTTGAAATCAGCAATTCCAGTTTCTTAGAAGAGTCCCACATGGCAGTTGGGGGATAAATCCCAAGTCTTCCAGACACTAATAGTAACCGAATCTTTGGTCATTCCAGAGGAAGTCACCGTTTTAAGAGCCTTACACGTCTTTTAACTCAATAAGTACTGTAAACTTTCTGCTACATAACACACTAACTTTACTTAGACATGTAAGCATTCAATCTTTTGAGGGCTTCTGTCTGTTAACATCCAAATGAGGCTTTGTAAATTAACTTACTGTCTGAGAAAGGCGTTTAAAGCCCTTCTTTTACCATAGTTAAAGCCTGACTTTTTTTTTTTTTAACTCTCTTCACAAAATTCACAGTATAAGGAAACACTATGCGTTTCCTTACAGATCATTCGGTGGCAGTAGTCACTGCTAACCAAAACACTAGGATATTGTCAGAATGTGTGAACTGTAATGGACAAGCAAGGCAAATTCTGTGAGTCCTTCCTGCTTCAGAATCTGGAAATCTTTAGCCCCTCGAACATCTCCCTGCTGGAGTGCAGAAGGCGAGGACAAGGTTGCCTGAACTTTCCCCGAGGGCTGTCCATGACCCCCTAATATTCCTCTAAAAGGCTTGGTTTTGCATTAGACTTCCAAGGTGTACACTAATCTGCTTTCACACATTGGGGCCCGAAGGGTAGCCAGGAGTAGCTCGTCACTTTTCTAGAAGAGTCGACCCTCGGATGCTCTCGGGGGCCGTGCCTGCCAAGTATCGCGGGACTTGTGCACATCGTTGGACCGGCAGCTCCAGGAGCAGCTGGAGCGCGCTCTGTGCGCATCGCCCAACCGGGAGAAGCGGGAGGGAGGAGGGAGGAGGGAGAAGGGTTGGAGGGGGGGTGCTGGTTACGTAAAAGATACCAACCCAGTGAGAGGCCTCCAGGCTGGTGCTACTGGAGAGGGAGGGGCCGTGCGAAGAGGAGGAGCTGGGAGGGAACGGGTTGGGGAGGGAGGGGGGCGGGGGCCGGGGGCGAAGTGACCAAGCGGCAGCAGCGGTGGCGGCTTTGCTGAGGTGACAATGTGCTAGGAGCCGTCGCTCAGTCTCCTGCGTCTCCTCGGCCTCCGCGCCCTCTCTCGCCGTGCTCGCCAAGCCCTCCAGCCCGCCGCTGCGCGCTATGAGGGCTCCTCTTTGGAGCTGGCCAAAGCCGGAGCCGGCTTACTCTGCTCGCTGGGAAGTGTGAATATAGGGACGCGCGAGGGATCCAGGACTGTGCGAGGCGCTCCCCGCCGGCGGATTCCAGGTGAGAGTAGACCGCGCGCTGGGCACTGGGCTGCGCGCCTTTTGGGTTTGATCAGCGTGTGAACTCAGTACGTGGACGTCGTTGCCTCTTAGTGGCATCCTTGGCCACGGATAGCAGGTCTCCGTCTTCCTCTTTTCTTCCTAATTGTCAGGGGCAGCCAAACTGATTGGACAAAGTCCTGCAGAGAGTGCCAGGGTGCGAGGTCCAGCGCCCCGGCCGGTCCTGGGGCAGTGTTGCGGGTGAACCAGATGAGGCAGCTTCCCTAGCTCTCAGAGCGCACTTGCTCAGGTCTGCAGGTGTGGTGCGAAGACCGCCTGGCACGGAACTTTCTGCTGCTGCTGGCCTTCTCCCCAGCTTTTCCTTGCCACCCCGGCTCAGCTGGGGGTTCTGGGCACACTCTGTGACCCAGTGGCGCTCGGCGACGCGGAGACTCGGCCCTGCAGCCCAGCAACTTTCTCTAGCCAGCTGCGGGAGGCGGAGGTGCTGGCGCGTCTACACTGCCTGACCCTGGGGGAAGCTCTAGGTGTTGGGCGTCTACCTCGACGGGTGCTTTCTCTTCCCTCTCCTTCCTCTCCTCTGTTTTCCAGCACTCTTCTGCATTCCAATCTCTCTCTCTGTGTCTCTGTCTCTGATTTTCTCTCTGACTCTCTCCCCCATTCTACAGCGTGTTTCACTGTTTGCCGTTCTTATTTATTTCTCCCTGCCCCTCTTGGGATGTCTCTGTGTCTTCTGTTTTTTTTTTTTTCCGGCTGCCTCTCCGTCTCGCAGTATTTTTCTCTGTTTCTGCCTCTCAGTCCCCTGCTCCAGCTGCCTAATCCGATCCTGAGGCGCCTTGGCCACAGGAACACACCCTGACCCGCCAGGTGTACAGACCTCCCTGCTGGGGGACGACGGGGACGCGCGGGTCTGAAGGCATCCTGCCCTTGTCGGGGCTGTTGAGGAGTCTTGGGCTGAGTGAGGGGCATAAGAGCTAGAGCGGAGGGCGCCGTGCCAAATTTCCCTCCTGGAGTCCGAGGGACTGCGCTGTCGCGGATCAGAGCGCACAGAAACTGTCCATTTGGACAGCGATAGCAGTTAAGTCTTCAGGTGTGGAGAGTCTCCATCCTTCACTGGCAGCTGAAAAAGAAATAGTGGGCGAACACAGAAGCTACGGGGGCTTGGGGGAGGTAACATCTAAAGGGGTTGAGGCAAAGGTGTTACTAGCAGAGGAAGGGAAGGAGCATTGGAAACAGAAATGAGGCAGTCGGCTTCAAACAACCATCCACTCAGTTTTTAGGAGAGTGGTTTGCATGGGCGAGATCCTAACCGCTCTTTTGGAAACAAGCGTAAGGGTTTGTTTTGCAGAGCGAAAAGACGTTTGATCGCTCCAGCTCGGTGAGCGGTTTTATTGAGGCCCCCAGATTTTCAGCAACTGCTTTGCCAAGTGTCTGTCTGCGGTCTCTCTCTCCGTTTATGCCCTCTAGTGTTAAAGAAAACCGCTGGTTTGAGAATATAGAAAAGTAAGGTTAGCCTATTGATGGCTCTTAGGATCTCACCCCTTCTTGGATCTTTCTCCTGCTTTCCCACACCTTTTCGTTTTTCTCATGTTGACTTATAAATTGCACTGCTGATCTTTCTTTCAAGCTGATCCCTAGAAACTCCTCTCCTGAAGAACTAGAACCTTAGTATTGAAACTGTTCTTGTGATTTAAGAGAAGGATAGAGTTGGAGAATTTTCATAGCCTAAGGCAGGCTTTGAACACACGAAATGTACATTTCTCAGCATTGTTTGTCACAAACCTGAAATTTACATATCTTTCTCTTGCCCTTTCCCACCTTCTGTTCAACTGAGAATTTTCATGGTTTCTCTTGCTTGTTTAAACAAATGGTTTTAATTCACTCTATGCTGTTTATTTCTTTCCAGTGCTTAAGTAGGGACACTGAATCTCAAATCTTGCTTAGCGAAGTGGAAGAAAGGAAGTTTTTCTGATGAAAGTATAGAGCACTGTTGATGTAAGTTAATTTTGGGCCAGAGAGACTAGAGGGGCCTTATGCTGGCTGGGTCACATATTCAGATCCTAGTGCTGTGTGGGAGAGGTCGTAAGTGCTCAATAAACACTTGTTGCTTGACTAATAAAGTAAGCAGCTGTCTAGAAAGTCATCCAGCTCTAATGAAACTATATTTGTTGTTGTTGCCATCAAGTCGGTTCAGACCCATAGTGACCCTGTATAGGGTTTCCAAGGAGCAGCTGGTGAGCTTGAACCACTGAGCTTGCAGTTCAAATGGCTTTGAGAATTCAATTAATTGAATTCTCTCTTTTTTTTTTTTTCTGTTTCACTTAGTCCTTAATGGAAATTGAAGACTAGTATAAGGAATTGAAGACTAGTGTAAAGAATGTTGGAGTCCTGGTGTGGCGCTATGGGTTAATGCGTTGGACTGCAAAGTTGGTTTGATCTGCAAGCTTGGAGGTTTAAGCTCACCAGCTGCTACTTGGAAACCCTAAACAGAGTCACTATGGAACATAACCAATTGATGGCACTTAACTGTATAAGCAATGTTTAAAATTAGTACTCTGTTTCTTTCTAGTTCTTCTCACTACATGGCCAGCTTTTAAACCAGTTCTATTCTGTTTGACCACTTGCTGAGAATTAGACATTCCTAGGCACTGTAGGATCCATCGGCAATGGACTTGGAACCACAAGGTGGACATTTCAAACCCACCAGCTGCTCCTGGGAAACCCTATGCAGGGTCCTTATGAGTAGGAACGGACTCAATGGCACTTAACAACAACAACATTCTAGATATACAGAATAAGAATCTACAGTTTATAATCTTACTGGTCCATATGCATGCATAAAAATGTAGCTTCTGATTCAGTATAAGGGTGGATATGCAAATTACCAGCAGGGGGCTGTTCCTAAACTAACAGGTTTGAAACCCTGCTCTTTGATTTTGCTCCTCTCTGCAGTTTGAAAATTGGTTGATGTTCTCTAATAGTCATTGCAGAATAAAAAAACAAGTGAGTTTAGAAATGTTGTTGGGTGGTATCCTTCAACCTTCTTACACAAAAGTAAACTGGGGCATGAAACAATTTTGCATGAATAATTTGTTTGGCTCTTAACAAGTGAAATTTTTATCTTTTAATATAAAGAACAGTTGGGTCACATTAAGATATTTTGGGACTATAAAGTGATCTATAAATTTCATCACGTACCCTAAATAATTTTTAGGGTTCCTTACTGCTTCCAAGTTACAAGAGGTGTAATAGTGCATGTATATGAAAACATGTCAAAATACCTGAAACTGTGCTGCCTCCTGATAAAAGATAATGGTAGGAATCCATGGGATACTCTGTTACATTTGGTAATATATAGTCACCTCCTAAAATAACTGGGAACTTCCATGATTCTGTGCAGGATCATTTTAAGGCAAGTTTCCTTATGAAATATTACTTCTAATTCACCTAATATTCTCATGTACTCAGTTTTTATGTTTATATGCTGTATTATAAGAGAGTAACTCTGATGTTGGTTGAAATGGCTTCTGATTGTTTTATGGATAAGAATATTGAGACATATGTAACTTTTACTATGTGTTTATCTCAGGCTAAACAGTTATGTTGCAGTGAAATACAACGTTTCCATCATGTCAGCTTGACTTTTAGAATTAGTAGCTGTAAAAGCAACACTTTATTTAATAGAGATTCTGCAGTTTGTTAAAGACTTTGGAGTTTTAGGATGAGGATGGGGGAAAAAAAACAGCTAATGAATATTTTTATTTTTTCTAATTGAACAAATTAAGTGATACTACACTGAAGTTTCTAAATAGCAAGAATAATAAATAAAATGATGAATGAGGGTAAAGCATGAATAGAATTAAGTTCCACCATGTAAAAGAAATAATGCTGTACCTCTGATGAGTGTTGATTGTATTTCACACACACACAAAAAACCCAGACAGTTCTTACAGTTTTTTCTTCTAACACAATTGCCTTATTTGATATTGTATTCACAAGTGACATCCTTTGAAAGAAAAACAAAACAAAACACTCCCTTGATTGTGACTTTTAGTACCTTATACTTCTTGGTTTTGTGGGTCAATCAGTAGGAACATTTAGACATCTTAAAGCTAATTGGATATAATGAGGTTGTTACTTTGAAGTCAGAGTGACCATATGCCTAATTATCAAAGGATTTTAACTAGCCATTGGTTCTAAATCCTTTTACTCTTATCATCAAAATAAACTCATGTGAAACCTCAAATCAAGACCTAAGCATATATACTCATGTTGACTCTGTCTATTTGATGACATTTGTTAATGTCACCTCTCATTGTGTGCACACACAGAGCATATGTCTGAAAACATTACATTTATATATCTGGTACTCGCTACTTTATAATAAACCATTAGATTTTAGAAGATTAAACATTCATTTACAATTTTTATCTTAAGGTACATATTATAATTAAGGTAATTTGTTACCAAATGATAAGCAGACATATTTTTGAAGAGTCCAGATTTCCATTGTGAAATTTAACATGTAAAGATTTCAAATAATGTTGTGAAATTTTATATGCATATTAATTCCATAATAATTGGTCATCCATTCAGAGCATTTGTAAGTACTCATTTTGGGGAGCAGAAATGGAAACTGAATACATATAATTTATTGGGTACTTGTTCCTCTTGATTCATATTTAAACCTGTATCTTTTCAATATAGTTTATTATTAATTATTGATTGTTTGATTTCTAGTCGGATTACTAAGAAGTGATAGCAAGTGACCTGAGACACCTATGTGATTCTGATTGGTTTTGAATGTCTTTTGTAAAGTTGTTTGCTGAAATTCATTTTCATCAATGAGTAGTCTATATTGTTTTCTTAGCACATCTCAGGAATTGGCTGAAATTTTGGCTGAAATTACTGATTTTTAAAACACTTTGAGGCTCAACATCTAATGTGTAAGGCCAGCTAGAGGAGAGCTGCTTTTCCTGGAAGGGCCCAACATCCCTTATAATCATCATCCAATATCCATATAATTATCATCCTCATGAACTATTATCTGAGAGTTTTCTCTCTTTTAATTCCTTCCCTACTATAATCTGGGAGAATTGTCCATCTATCACAATAGGACTAAATCAAGTTTCAAAGTATGATTTGTTAAACACTGTTGCTTGTTAATGGCTAATACTCCAAACATAGATTGAGAGGGATGCTGAGGGAAATTGCTGTTTTCATTCGAGTAAGGAACACATTTGTGATAATTTATGTGTTATGTGAGAACATTATCACACTCTCCACATCAAATATACAGGACTTGTTGTGCATTATTTTCAGAAGTGCTCACTGTTATGGGGGAGATGGGAACTGTCCAAGATAGATCACAGTTTTAACATGATGGTAAGTTCATTGGAATTTTGTTTCATACATTAAACTATATAATATTGTCACTTAAATCATCTTTAAGCACGTGTAGAACATAGCATAGTGCTTACGAAACGGGCTGGAAACTACCAGTTGTTCTGCAGGAGAAAGACGAGGTTTTCTGCTCCTGTAAGATTTACAGCCTTGGAAACCCTGTACAGGGTCGCTATGAGTCAGAACCGACTCCACAGCACATAACAACAACAATAAGAACATTATAGGAGTCCTGGTGTGGCACTGTGGGTTAATGCGCTGGACTGTAAGGTTGGTTTGAACCACAAGGCTGGTGGTTCAAGCTCACCAGCTGCTCCTCGGAAACGCTTGCGAGTCAGAACCAACTCCACGGCACTTAACAACAACAACAAGAACATTATAGGAATATTAGGATTAAACTGTCGATTGATATTTTTTTGGTAAAAGTAATATATGTGGTGAGTGGCCACTGAAAACAGAAAGAAAAATGTAAAGCATTTGCTTATTAAAAAGTCATCCAAATTAAACTTAACAAACAGTAGGAAGTGTCAACTTAGTCACTTGTCTAATGCTAATTGCTTTGATATGAAGCAGAGCACTTTTTTTTTTTTTTGCTAATAAAGTGAATTTTGACATATGGTAAGGATTATGTATCTTCCTGTAGATCGCAAACTTAATAACGGATTTAATTTCCTCTTGAGGGTTCTGTTGTATAATTAGTTTCTGATGGAGAAGGTAAGATTCGTTTACTATTGTTGTTAAATGCTGTTGAATTGGTTCCAACCCGCAGTGACCCTATATAGGGTTTCGGAAGAGCGACTGTGGAGCTTGAACTTCCAACCCTGTAGTTCAAACCGACTTGGTAGTCCAGCGCATTAACCCACAGCACCACACTAGGACTCTTAATATTAATACTCCTATAGAAGGAGAGAAAAAAAATAAACTTGGAAACAAATGTATTTAAAGTTACGAATCAGGCTGCGAACAGCAAGGTCAGCAGTTCGAAACTACCAGTTGTTCCGTTGGAGAAAGATGAGGCTTTCTGCTCCCGTAAAGATTTACAGCCTTGGAAACCCTGTACGGGTTCGCTATGAGTTGGAACCGAATCCACGGCACATAGCAACAACAACAATAAAATTTCATCTGGAGTCCCGTATGACACTGTAAGATAAGCACTGAACTGCTAATGCCAAGACTGGCTGCTCAAACCCAACCAGCCACTCTTCAGAAAACATTGCTATGACTCAGAAGCGACTCGACAACACACAACAACAAAGGTATATCTGGAGTCCTGGTGTGGAGCAATAGGGTAAGTACTGGAATGCTAACCTTTAGATCTGTGGTTCAAATCCACCAGCCACTCCTTGGAAACTCTATAGGGTCCCTATGAGTTGGAACAGATTCAACAGCACTTAGCACTACCACCACCACCAAAGATACATCTATTCTAGCTCACTTCTGATGGAGTTAGATGGTAAATTAATTTAGAAATAGATAAAATATATAAAATTTATTGGATGCTTAGTTTGTACTACTACTATAGTAAATAAGTACCTGGCAGATATCATACTTAATCCTGACAACAGTCATATGAAAAGCTGGTAATATGACTATATTACTGTAAATGACTTCTGGTATGGTGCTGTAAAGTCAGTACTGTACAGTGAATCACAAGGTCAGCAGTTCGAACTCACCAGCTGCTCCTTGGAAACCCTATACAGGGACACTACAAGTCAGAATTGACTCATTGACACTTAACAACAGCAACAAAAGCAACTGCAAATGATAACTCACCTGCTCAGCATTACACAGCTAGGATGTTACAGTCAGCCTTCACATTATTTCTGTCTCCAAAGTCTGACATTTTAACTGAATAGTAAAATTGGAAAAAAATGAAAACAAAGTGAAGTCACATCCTAGGATTATGAATATTTTCGTTTTTGTCTAGTAAAAGTAATTTTAAAAATCTGCTTATATTACCATTATTTTATAAAAGAATGGACATTTTCAATCCAAGTAAGGTAAAGAGGCACTGTAAGATAAGAACTGGACTGTTAACCTCAGGGTTGGCAGTTCAAACCCACAAGTTGCTCCTCAGAAACCTTATACAGGGTTACTAAGAGCTTGAACCAACTCAACAAGGAAGAAAAAATGAATCCCCAAATTAAAAATAGTTCTTTAAATAGATTAGTTCTAACATTCCACATATTTTTTTCTACAATGCCTTATTTTTTTCTAATTTAACCTGATTTCATTGAATTACAGATTGATAATTTGTTTCATCACTGTTTGTAAACTATTTTTGGGAGCCTTGCTTAATCTGAATTAGTCTGATATACAGGCATACAACACCGGCCAGTATCCATAACTTGAAAATATTGATGACCTAGTCTGTTCTTTTTCTAGTTGAAAGTGTGGATAACAAAATTTCAGCCTAAGAAAGAGCTAGTGATTGATCCAGCCTCTGATAATTGCATTAGTGTTTATTGAAAGGATTGGATATTGCAGATGACTTATTCCTTTGTGATGCTTGCTACAGATCACTGTTAGTGGTGCAGTGGTTAAGAGCTCAGCTGCTAGCTAAAAGGTTAGCCATTAGAGTTTACCTAGCAGCACCATGGGAGAAACACCTAGTAATCTGCTTCTATAAAGATTGTTGTTATTAAGTGCCATTGAGTCTGTTTTGACTGGTAGCAAACTTCTGTCGGGTTTCTGAGGAGTAGCTGGTGAATTTGAACTGCAGAGCATGCTGTTCAAACCGACCTGTGGTCCAGTGCAGTATCCCACAGCGCCATATTAGGACTCCAGTCAATAAAGATTACAGCCAAGGAGCCCTATGGGATAGTTCTACTCTGTCATAGCATTGCTATGAGCTGGAACACACTCTACAGCACCCAACAACAACAAGAGGATGCCTACCTGTGTCCCTGGGACAAGGTATGAGTCCTGGGAAAAAATAATTAAAGCATGTAAGAAGAATTGAAATTTGAAATTGGAACTCGGACTTCTATATCTTATTTTCTCTGATTAAGTTTTACTTTTGAATGTGAAGGATGAAAGCCTGATCGATAAACTTAGGTCTGTAGAATTGAACACACATGTTTAACTTTGAGAAGTTTTGTTGTTGTTATGTACCGTGGACTCAGTTCTGACTCATAGTGACCCTGTACAGGGTTTCCGAGGCTGTGAATCTTTACGGGAGCAGAAAGCCTCATCTTTCTCTTGCGGAACAGCTGGTAGTTTCCAACTGCTGACCTTGTGGTTCGCAGCCCGATTCAGAACTCCTTTAGTCTCTGATTAATTAGAAAAGAAAAACAAAGATGAAAAGGACAAATTTGGGGAAATTAAAGTGTTTTTTATCATAAATTTGGTAACTACTTAAATGCATTGTTGTTAAATGCCCTAGAGTCGGTTCCAGCTCATAACAACCATGTATAGGATTTCTGAAGCTTTTTAATCTTTGCTGGAGCAGAAAACCTCATCTTTCTCCCACTGAGGACTGTCGGACTCCAATCGCTGACTTTATGCTTCACAGTCCAGTGACTATTGACTCCCCTAAAATTTACATCAAGAAATTAGCACAGAGTAATATGGAGAAGAAAACTTTAAAAAAAAATTGAACAAGTAAATAGGTGTTTTTGCTCAATCTATAACTGAATAATAGCTTCATATACATTGTTGTTCTTGTGTACCATCCAGTTGGTGCTGACTCTTAGCCACCCTGTCTAGGGTTTCTGAGGAGCACCTGGTGGGTTTGCTTTACAGTTAGCAGTCCAATGTATATTCTGGAGTGCCACATCAGGAATTCCTACATATACATATTTCAGTTAATGATTAGGAGTTTTAATTGTAACTAAAAATAAAAAAATAACTTTACTGTATTTCAGTTGTTGTTGTTGTTAAGTGCCGTCAAGTCGGTTCCAACCCATAGCGACCCTGTACAGGGTTTCCGAGGGTGTAAATCCTTACGGGAGTAGAAAGCCTCATCTTTCTCCCGCGGAGCGGCTGGTAGTTTCGAACCGCTGACCTTAAGGTTCGCAGCCCGATTCGTAACCACTACGCTACCAGAGCTCCTATTTCACTGCTGCTGATAAATTCTTAGGATTACATTAGGCAATAATCATTCACAAAAGATTGGGAGAATTGTGCTGAAATTTCAGGATATTTTAAGTATGATTAATTTTATGTGCTTTTTACATGAAGTAAATTTTTAATAATTGAAAATCACTTAATAGTATGGGAAGAACTGATGTATTTTCTTTGAGGTAAATTTTCTTCTAACTTTTGTCCTTTGGTTGTTTTTTTATTTTGTTTAATATGCTAAAACAGGTTATTTGTTTATTTTCTAATATGACTTTTCTTTTATCTCTCTGTATTATGAATTTTATTTTAGACTGAGTGATGTGTGGTTAGATTATATAAGATTTGAATTAAATGTCCCAAATAATGTGTCCAGAGTCCCTGCATGGCAAAAATAATTTACGGTTGTCTACCAACTTAAAGCAGTGGTGATGTGTGATCTGCTTCCCTAAATTTAGAACCAAGAATACGTCATGGAGATCAGTGTCACATGGAGTCACATGGAGTCACCATGAGTTGCATTGGACTTGAAGGCAACTTGTTGTTGTTGTTGTTTAAATAATGAATCACTCCATTTGCTTTTTTTTTTTTTTTTCTTGATGCCATTTTCAGATTCTATAAACGAATTGAGGGTTGTTGATGGGATTAATAACTAGTTCAGTTTCAAGGCTCAGCATAATCTTTTCTTCTTTTCTCATACTGAATTCCACTTATTTGTTTGAATACCTGAGATACAGTCATTTGATCCTCTTGCTATGCCAGTCTCAAAAATGATTGTATATATATCACCTATTCTGAAAAATATTAAAAATCTGAACATAGTTTAGATTTTACTCATATCCTCGACATTTTCAGTGTGCTTCTTTTGTTTTTCCTTCTTGAATGAGTACTCCACTATTGTTTCTCAATATTCTTTTCCTTCGCCCCATAAATTTTCCCCTTCCTTCCTTTTTTTTTCATGGTGTTTCTTTACTTTTAACTGTCTTCCAACTTTGGTTCAATAAATCCTGATATATTAGGTATAAATGATTGATTAGTAGGTCCAAGTGATCTGTTAGTGTCCTTGATTTTATGGAAAACATTAAAAAATTAATAAATGAGAGGTTCTATTCATTTCTCCATTTAGTTTCTGAGTAGATAAGAGGGAAACATTGTAGTTCTTGCATCTGGGTCATTTAGCAGGAGGCCAGGGATGCTAAATCTGCATCTCATTACCTTTTTCTACTTTTAGAAATATGTGCTTGGGCCCTGTGGTCACTTGGCAGGGCCATCGTTCCAAGGGAATACTGTGTTATTTGAGGGGGTGCCAATTTCAGTTGCCACATAGTTCTCATATTCCTTGGTCAAATCTTCCTTGTAAAGCAAATGTACATTTCATTAATAGCTACAGGCAATTTATTTAATATTAAAAAACATTTTGATATGATAGAACGGGTTCACCAATTTTAACAATTTTTATCCTGTTGCTTCCACCCTCTGGCTTAGGATAGCATGTCCCTATTTGGAAACCCTTAGAGCAGACATTTTGTCACAGAATTTTAGGACTTTTATTGTTGTGCACTAAGTTGAGATGAATCGTAGGTAATTGGATGGTGCAGCTGAATTAGCACATTGAATTGCTAGTTATGAGACACTTCATTTGCAGTTGCAGACAACAATAGGCCCATTGTGCTTCTAAAATGCACAAGTCCTCATTGTCTATATAAAATTCTAATTCAAGTAGGATAACATGTATACATCTTTCCTATTTCTTTGGAAGGAAAAATACGCTCTACAAATGTAAGATTTTGCAAGTATCTCATTAAATAATTTTGAACTTCTAAAAAAAAATGTTAAGCAATTGCCTTATTCCCCACAAAAAAGTACAAAACATAGCACATTTCATAAACATGAAATCAATAATGCTACACTTATCCTGTGTACCTTAAGATCTGTGCAGATGTTGAATTTGCATTCATTTCAACAGTCTTGTTCAAATAATTTTGAACAACATAATTACTGTTATCATTGTGGTGAGATGTAATAATTTTTCTTATTTTGGGATTTCTCTTCCTTAAATCACCTGTTTTAAGGGTAGCTTAAGACACCCTGGTTGTATAGTAGTTAAGCACTTGAGTAAGCAAAAGGTTGGTGGTTGGTTTGTACCCACTAGCTGCTCCATGGAGGAAAAAAAATGTGACAATCTGCTACCATGAAGATTACAGCCTTGGAAGCCTTGTAGGACAATACTCTCATTTCCTGTGGGATCCTTATGAGTCAGACCATTACACTACCTCGGCTCTTGATATCATACTGATTGTAAATCTAGTGAGAAAACAAAGCAATATAGTTGGAACAATTATTAAAGAATTAAGAGGATAATTCTCAAATTTCTGAAGCAAGATGATATGCAACTCAGAATTTCATACCCAGTCAAAATATCAATAACTGTAAAGTTAAAGATGTTTTCAGACATGTAATTGTTGTTGAGTGCTGTTGAGTTGGTTCCGACTCATAGCAACCCTTTATAGGGTTTCCTAGGAGCGACTAATGAGTTTGAACTGCCAACCTTGCGGTTCAAACTGACCTTCCAGTCGCGTGCTTATTCTATGTTGCCACAAAAGAAACTAAAATATTCTATTCAAATGTAACCTTTCTTACAAAATTACTTAGGGTTGAACCTCAACAAAATGACTATAATTCAGAGACAGAAACAGGTATGTTATAATAGATAGCTATGAAGTAGTTCTACATGTCAACCAATTCTTACTTTAATCTAGTGTTCAGCTGGCATAAGTAAGTAGAGGAGTTTGGTTGGTGTAAGGGATCTAAGACAACAAGGTCAGCAGTTCAAATCTACCAGTCACTCCGTGGGAGAGAGATGAGATTTTTTGCTCCCATAAAGCTTTGCAGCCTCGGAAACCCTATACAGGGTCACTGCATTGGAATGGACTTGAAGGCACACAACCGACACCACAAAGGTAACCAAATACAAGGAATATTGACTTTATTAGCCGGTATGCAGAGAAGTAGAGTGATAAGTGAGATAATGTATAATGTTTACATTCTTTAAATCGCTTGTTTGGGTGCATTATTTGGTTAAATGCATGCCTTAAATTTTTGCAACATATAATTGCTTTTAAATAGGCATGTTGTTAGTGTTGTTGTTAGGTGCCATTGAGTCGGTACTGACTCATAGCGTCCCTATGCACAACAGAACGAAACATTGCCCCGTCCTGAGCCAACCGCACAATTGTTGCCAAGCTTGAGCCCATTGATGCTGCCACTTTGCCATTCCATCTCGCTGGGGGTCTTCCTCTTTTCCTCTGACCTTCCACCTTACCAAACATAATATCCTTCTCCAGCAACTGGTCCCTCCTGGTCTGAAGTGCGAGAGATGAAGTTTGGCTATTATCCTGGCCTCCAAGGAGCACTGTGGCTGCACTTCTTCCAACACAGATCTGTTTGATTGGTTATTGATAGGGCTGCAATGGATTTTGGTGTATAACGTTCTGCTTGTATTCTGCTTTCAAATCTATTTGGTATCTGTAAGCTAGAAGTAGAATTTCTGGATCATGGGATAATTTTTTTGTTTAATGTTTCAATGGACCCGATTATTTTTTACAGTGGCTATACTATTTTTATCAGCAGAGGACGAGGGTTCTAATTTCTGTACATCCTCACCAACACCTGCTGTTTTCTGTGTTTTGTTTGACCATGGTCACTTTTTGGGGGTGAAATAATAATTGTGGTAATTAGTTAGTGTTTCCTGAATCACCTTGGGCATCTTT
The DNA here is from genome assembly GCF_000296735.1 of Chrysochloris asiatica. NCBI lineage: Eukaryota > Metazoa > Chordata > Mammalia > Afrosoricida > Chrysochloridae > Chrysochloris > Chrysochloris asiatica. The sequence goes on along the minus strand of NW_006408530.1, from coordinate 4,481,300 downwards.
TAATAAGTTTGTGGGCCATTTTTATTTTATCTTTGTTGAAATATCTACTCAAGTCCTATGCCCAGTTTTCGATTGAGTTCTTTTTCGTTTTGCTGTGAAGTTGTAGAAATTCATTATAAATTGCAGACGTACGTATAGACAGACTATAAATGTCATATATTCTGGATATTTGGTTTTACCAGATGTATGGTACCAAATTTTCTCCCAATTTGTATGTTGTCTCTTTATTTTGTTGGTAGAGTAATTTAGTGAACAAAAGTTTTAAATTTTGATGAAGTTCCATTTATATATTTTGTCTTTTGTCACTTTTGCTTTCTGTGTCATAAGTAAAATCCATTGTTAAAACCTAGGTCTCAAAGTATTACCCTTATGTTATATTCTAAGAATTTTATGGTTTTATTTCCTGGTTCTTTTTTTTTTTTTTTAATGTTTTATTGTGAATTATGTGATAGTTTACATGGGAGTTCTGGTTCATTTTTTAATTAAGTTTTTAAATTACTTTTTACAAATAGTGAGGTATGCGTTTAGTTTCATTACTTTTCGATGTGGTAACTCAGTTTCCCCATCAGTCTTTATTAAAAAAGACTCTTCTTTCCCTATTGAATGGATTTAGCACTCTTGTCAAAAATTAGTTGACCATAGATGTTTGAGTTTGTTTCTGATCTCTCAATTCTATTTAATTCATCAATATGTGCATTGCAGTTCCACCCTGTTTTGATTACTGGAACATAATAATATGTTTTGAGATTGGGAAGAGTTAGTCCTCCTACGTTGTTGCTCTTTTTAAAGATTTGCTTTGGCTATTTGAGATCCCTTGCGATTCCATATGATTTTGAAGATTGGAGTTTTCATTTCTGCAAAGAAGGCTGATAGAATTTAATGGGAATTTTATTGAATCTGTAGATGGTTTTGGTAGTATTGATATCTTCACAATATTAAATCTTCTAGTCCATGAACATGGAACATTATTTCATTTATTAGGACATCTTAACTTGTTTTCAGGACTGATTTATACTTTTCAGTGTGCAAGTCTTTTCAGAATGCTTATTGCTAACCTAACTGAATTTTCAGTGTTGTATCCTACCACTTTGCTGGATTCATTTATTAGCTCTTTCAGTTTTCTTACAGATTCTTTGAGGCTTTCTAAATATAGGATTATGATATCTATTAAAAGGGATGTTGTTGTTAATTGCTGTTGAATCAATTCCAACCCATAGCGACCTTGTATAGGGTTTCCATGGAGCAGCTGGTGAACTTGAACCATTATCTATCTTGCAGTTCAAAGGAATTTGCTGTCTGATGCATTAGCCCACAGCTTATTAGCCCACAGTGCCACACCAGGGCTCCATGAAAAGGGGTAGTTTTACTTATTCCTTCTCAGATTCCACAAATTCCACTGACATCATCAAGTCAATTCCAACTAACAGTGATCCTGTATAGGATTTCTAGGTTGTAACTCTTTATAGGAGCAGAAAGTTTTATCTTTTCCTACAGAGACACTGGTGGGTTTAGATTGCCGACCTTTTGGTTAGCAGTCCAGTGCTTATCCTACAGAGCCACCAGGGCTTCCTACTCTTGATTTCTTTTATTGTTATTGCCTGATTGCTTTGGCTAGGACTTCCAGTCCTTTGTTGGATATCAGTGGTATTAGTGGGCATCTTTCCTTGCCTTGTTTATGATCCTAAGGAGAAATCTGAATTTCAGCCTTTCTCCACTGAGAATGATATTGTTGTTAAGTGCAGTCAAGTGGGTTCTGACTCATAGCAATCCTGTATAGGGTTTCCAAGGAGCAGCTGGTGGGTTTGAACATCCCCCTGAGGTCCAATGAATGGGTATGCTGTTAGTGATGGGTTTTTCATAAATGCTGTTTCTCAAATTGAGAAATTTCCTTTTCTCCTAGCTTGCTGAGTTTTTTTTTTTTTTTCCCGTGTGTGTGTGTGTGTGTGTGTGTGTGTGTGTGTTAAATCACAAAGGAGTCTGGATTATTTTAAATGTCTTCTTTATATTGATTGCTGTTCTTAAGTGCCATCGAGTCGGTTCCAACCCATAGCGACCCTGTATAGGATTTCTGAGGAGATGCTGGTGAGCTTGAACTGACAACCTTGGAGTTCAAATTGCTTTGCAGTCTGGCACATTAACCCACAACACCAAACCAGGACTCCTCTACATTGATAGTGATGATTATGTATTTTTACTCTTTGTTTTATTGATGTGGTGTATCACCTAGATTATGTAATGTTGAACCCGACATACAAGGATACTTCAACATTGTAAAATTAGTCCCTGTTAATTGCTCTCTTAACAATGGACCTTTCACACCTTTTAACTTTGAATCTCTACCAGGTTTCTGAGTTGACCACTCAAGTCAGTCATGTGTCATTAGTTTCATTAATCTGTAATAATCACTACTAAAACATAGTTATTTTGATAGAAATTTTCTCATTCTTCAAAGCCTTATAATTTAAAAAATACCATCGTAAGGTATTTTCCTTATGTAAAACATGCAAAGCATTACCATATGCTTCTTTAAAAGATCCAATTTCCATCCCACCTCTGTTTTCCTAAATATTTTAACAGCACCAAAGAATAATTTTAAACAACATATTGTAGTAGTTTACAGCTAGAGACTGTAAATTTTATAGTCCTTTATGTTATTAAATTATACCAGTTACTGTGATTACCTGATGTTTTTGCAGATACACAGGAGGATTGATGGATGAAGGGTGGCCACTTCAATATTATTCAGATGTGGAAATATTGCAATGTTAGATCACCAGCTGCTCTGGAAGTTTTCATTGCTTTCTATTGTTTGGGTGAAAATTTAATCTTGTAGGTGATCAGAAATAAATATTCTAAAGATGCTAGCTATTCTAAGTCAGTGTGAGACTGTAAATAGTCCCCAAAGAAATTCCTAACTTGCTGGTTGTTGGAATATTTCTCTGTGTATGTTTGTGTGTATATATGTAAGCTCTGATGTTTGTTGTTAAGTACTCTTGAGTCAGTTCTAACTCATAGGAATCCGGTATAGGGTTTCCAAGGAGTGGCTGGTGGATTTGAACCACCCACCTTGTGGTTAGCCAGTGCCTATTCTACAGCACCACACCAACACCAGGACCCAAAGATTTAGCATCTTTTAACTATGACCATCAATTTAGCAAACATGCAAACAAAATATAATTAACTTTCTGAAATGAGAGACATGAATGAAGAAACTTTGAAGTTTGAACCATAAAATTTTTGTTAGCGGCAGAACACATTAACTGTTTGCACCATCCAGGAGTTCCCTTTGTTAAAGTCCAGTTAAGACAGCAATGCCTAGAATTACAGAAATTTATTTTAGCTTCTCATTCATTCAATTACTATCATTATGATAGAAGACAATAATGTGTTCTGTAGGGACATTTGTTACCTCAGTCTTAAAATGAAGTAATAATAGTTGCCAACCACAAAATTTGTAGTTCCAGCCCTCTGGCCGCTCCTCAGGAAAAAGATACTTTCTTCTCCTGCAAGTATTTAAAAGCCTCAGTAACCCTTTTATAGGACCTCAGTGAGTCAGCACAGACTTGAAGATACTTAACAGCAATAGTAAGATAGCTAGATCTCTCACTGTGCACCTGGGTCTCTGTTCAGTGTTTTATATAATATTAGCTGATTTGTCAGGTATGTCTTTTAATTCACAGAATAATGGTAACTAATGGGTTGCCTTGAGGGCTAGAAGTGACATTTTAGCATTTTACATACATTGATTATTGTGCTTGACACTTAGCAAGTGCTTGTAAATGCTAGGTATTATTAGTCTTGAGCAACATGGGTGCATCAAAAGAAGAAAGAAATACAATCACTGTCCCAAAAAAGAATTGGTTGAAGTTTAATCATTTTAGGAGGTGGCATATGATGAAAAATAGTGGTATTAAAGGAAGAACTTCAAATTGCATCGAAGCCCTGACTTAAAAACAAGGGTTCAAGAATTGACAGAATACTATTTGCAGTGTTTCAACGAACAGATAGAATCTATTTGCAGTGTTTCAACGAACAGATAGAATGCTTGAAGGACATACTCATCTGTTACCAACAAAATTGGAATATAGTTACCTGGCCAACTGGCTGGAAGTAATCCGCATTTGTGCCCATTTCAAAGAAGAGTGATTTGACAAAATGTGGAAAATTTTGAACAGTGTCATTAATATCACATACAACTATAATTTTGCTGAAGATAATTAAAAAATGGTTGTAGCAGTACATCACTAGGAACTACCAAAAATTTAAGCCAGATTCAGAAGAGAATGCTGATGTTAGATGGATCTTAGATGAATGCACAGTATACCAGAAAGATATTTACTTTGTGATTTATTGACTATTCAAAGAGACCTCTGGATCATAACAAATTATGGATAATATTGCAAAGAATGGGCATTCCAGAACACTTAATGTGCTGTAACAGAACAAGGGGATATGCCATGTTTTTAAATCAGGAAAGGTATGCATCAGGGTTATATTTTTTCACCATAATTATTAAATTTGTATGCTGAACAAATAATCTGAGAAGCTGAACTTTATAAAGTAGAATGTGACATCAGGATTGGAGGAAGACTCATTAACAACCTGTAATTTGCAGATGACACAATTTTGCCTGCTAAATTAAGAGAATTTGAAGTACTTAAATGATGAAGATCAAAGACTATAGCTACAATCTTCAGTTAAGATTATACCGCAACATAAAGCAAAAATCCTCATAACTCAATCAATAAGCAACATCATGATAAATGGGGAAAACACTGAAGTTGTCAAGGATTTCATTTTCATGTGATAAACAATGAACATCCATGAAATCAGTAGTCAGAAAAATCAAACAATGTTTATATTGGTCAAATCCATTGTAAAAGATTTCTTTGAAGTGTTCAAGAGCAAATATGTCACTTCAAGGACTAAGATGCCCCTGACTCAAGCCAGGATACTTTTAATTGCCTCATATCGTGTAAAAGCTGGGCACTGAATAAAGAAGTCAAAAAAAAAAAAAAAGAATTGACACATTTGAATTTTGGTGTATTTTAAATTTGGTGTAAGTGCTAAATATTAAATACACCATGGACTGCTGGAAGAGCAGACAGATCTGTTTTGTAAGTACAGAAGAGTGCTCCTTAGAAAGGAAGATGGTGAGACTTTGTCTTATGTACTTTGAACATAATATCAACAGAGACTAACTAGTCTCTGGGGAAGGACATCTTGTTTGGTAAAGCAGAAGGTCAGCAAAAAAACAGGAAGACCCAAAATGAGATAAATTGACACAGTGGCTGGAACACAGTAGCTGTTGTGAGGATGACACAGAAACTGTCATGCTTCTTTTCCTTGCATGTAGGTAGGCCTGTTTTACTGATTTGCAAAACAAAATGCGAATACCTACAAAAGTCTTTAATAAACACAAGGAGTGACTTCAAAACTAGTTCCCAGGTGACAATAAATAAATAGGATTCAAACCACTCAAAATAGAAAGAACAAAGATACCACTTTGAGCACTGAGGTGTGACTGACCCAAAGCATGGTATTTTCAGTCACCTCATATGCATATGAAAGCTGAACAATGAATGAGGAAGACCATAGAAGAGTCCATGCATTTGAATGATAGTGATGGCAAAGAATATTGATAGTATCTTGGGTTGCTAGAAAAACAAATCTTTCTTGGAAGAAGTACCTCCTGAATGAATACACTTTAGAGTGTGGATGAGGAGACTTTGTACTTTGGATAGGCTGTCAGGAAGGAACAATTGCTGGAGAAGGACACCATGCTTGGAAAATAAAATAGAGGAAGACACCCAATGAGATGGAGCAGCAACGGACTCAAGCATAACCACAATTGTGTAGATAATACCAGATTGGGCAGTATTTTGTGCATAGGGTTGCTATGATTAGGAATTGATTTGTGTGGCATTGTGGGTTATTGTGCCAAACTGCAAAGCTGTTTGAACTGCAAGGTCAGCGGTTCAAGCTCACCAGCAGATCCTCAGAAACCCTATACAGGGTCACTATGGGTCGGAACTGACTCCATGGCACTTAACAACAACAATAACAACAAAACTTTATGAGTTAAGTATATTGAAATCTTACTTAAGAAAGAAGGGAAAGTAAATGTGGGAAGATTCAGTTATATTTATCCAGTAGTAAATATTACCATTGTGCAAAATGCGTAATTCTGTAATGCCACTTTGGCAAAAATGCACCTAGCTTAGAAAAAGGGTGGTAAGCATTTTGTGTTCCCATTAGCTTTAGTTGGAAAATTCCTATGCCATTGTTGATATTTGTTATCTAGTCTTGGTGACACTGATCAGTCAGCCTACATTCTTTTTTGTTTGTTTGTTTAGTTTTTAATCTGCTTTGACTTTTTTGTTTTTTTCAAGTGGATGATCCTTAGAGACACTGTAAGTTAATGTAATTTCTAAGAATATGACAAATAGTAAAATTTAAAAACATATTACTACAGTCTTACTCCTTTGAATTGAAAATATGAGATTATTTCTATTTTTATAGACATATTCAATTTTCAGTATGTTTACCTATTTTTAATTATTTTTATAAATGCTTAATTGGAGATTTCTATTATATTAGAAGAAAGCATAATTTAAATAACAAATTATAAATGATTTCCTATTTAGAAATGTTTGAATTTTAGGGTTTTTTTCTTATGACATAAGGAGAATATATTGTTTTGAACATGTATTTTGTCAATTCCTTCGCAATAATTTGTGCAAATGATAATTATACATAAATTAATAAACTACTGGTGGGAATCTAATGATGCTTCATGCTGGTTTTGATTTATTTCTAGTTCATTTGCAGACTGTTGAAAATATCAGTACTAATATTTTAATTTAACCTACAAGTTACTCAATTCCAAAAACATGTTCAATAAAGTATAGATATTAAGGAAAAAAATGGTGAAGGACTAAATTGTTTTATGTTTTGTGAGCGCTTATGTAACAAGTGATATGATTAGTTATTAGAATATGTGTGTTTATTTGTGTTGTTAAAAACTTATTTATATTGCAAGACAAGTAATAAAACTTATTTACATAATCTATTACTACTTTTCCCATTGTGATTTAAGTAATTTTCTTGTGCGGCCTTGAGATAATGTTTGGTCTTCAGCTTGAATTTGCTTAGTGCTTCAGTTGCCTCTCATCTGTTTTTGTGTGTGTGCCATTTGAATATATTTGGAAAGTTATTAAAAAAAACTTTATTAAAAACTTCAGTAACATTGTGAAGAGTTTTTACATGAGTAAAGTTTTAAATTTAAAATAACTAGCTCTTGCTTCAACTGGGAGTCCTGCCTAAGGTTAATAATTTTCAATAATAGTTGTATCAGGTCACAGTGTTTCATTTTCTAGTTTTGTCGCATGTATCGACCAAAATATCACACCACCAGTAATTATTTTGTAGTGTGATCGTCCACTGACAGTTAACCTTGCAAACTTATTTTCTGAGCAATCATTTTTTTAACACCAGTCGTTGGATGTTAATGTCCCCCCAAAAAGCAAACTAATGGTTCTTCAGTTTATAAATTTTAAAACATTAACAACATATATGGATTTTGCAGTACATGTTTGACTGGCACCAAATAAAAAACACAAGGGTTTCAAATCATAAGGGAGGACTAATATATACGATAAAGAACTCTGGTAGCATAGTAGTAATCAACTGTGCTGCTAATCTCACGGGCAGCAGTTTGAAACTACCAGCTGTTCTGTGGGAGAAAGATGAGGCTTTCTGCTCCTGTAAAAATATACAGCCTCAGAAACCCAGTACAGGGTTGTTATGAGTTGGAACCAACTCCACGGCACATAACAACAACATATATGATGGGCACAGTGGGTCTGCAGGATAAGTACTCTACCTTGAACCACAAGATAGGTGGTTTTTGAGACTATCAGCTGATCCTTGGGAGAAAGATGAGACTTTTTGCTCCTACAAAGATGTATATTCTCAAAAACCGTATTGAGGGTCCCTATGAGTCGGAACTGACTCTATGACACTTAACAACAACAGCAATATATACTGTGTGTCTATGTGTGTGTTTATTCTAAAGAGCTGTTACCAAAATATGGGTAATTTTTTCAAATATTTATATTTTTTTGTAGTTTTTGTGAAAGTATATACAGCAAAACAGGTTCTCTTTCAACAATTTCTATACTTACTGTTTACTGGCAATGAATACAGTTTTTACATTGTGTCAGTCTTCTCACTATTTCCCCTCTAGCTGCTCCATTCCTTTGAGGTTAATCTCATTACCACATAGTCTTCTTTTCTTTTCTTTACAGTAACTGTTGACCATTTGCTTTCATATAGTTATTTTTTAAAGGAGTGTAGTACTCAAGGTTGACATTCTTTACCTTTTGAGTTAACGCGTTATTTAATTTTAAAAAAGTGACCTCAGGGATAGTTTAGGTTCAAGATTTAAATAGTTTCTCAGTATAATATTCTTGGTGGTTCCTTTAATCTCACATTGTTGTTGCTAAGTGCTGTCGAGTCAGTTCTGACGCAGAGTCATCCTGTATAGGGTTTCTGAACTGTTGACGCTATGATTCAAACCGACCTTGAGATCCAGTGCTTATCCTATAACTCCTTATCAAGACTCAGGAAATCTGGGTTCTTTGAGGAGTTTAAATTCCGTTTCACATTTTCCTCCACTTTTCTTAGGATCTATCTGTTGTGTTCCTAATTAGGATGCTGGATATTTATAGCCAGATGTATCTAGTTCTTCTGGACTCCAGATAGATGACGGTATGGTTCATGGTGGCAATTAGTCATGTACATGGTACCTTCTCTGATTCTTGGGTTTCCTTCCTTCTCTTTACTTGATAGATAAGTATATCTTAGACGGATGCTCACAAACTTTTTAGACTGGTGGTGCTACTCTCAAAACCAGGATGTAGAACACAGATATTATGAACTGTATTATACCAATTAACCAAATTATCCCACAGACTAAGAAAATTAATTCTGTAAGGTGATTGGTTATGTCTAAGAATTAGCAGCATGCCTAGCCCCTGTTTGTTTAATTATATCTTTATGTGACTTTCTTTTTTTTTTTTTTTTTGGTGGTTGTTGGTATTCCAAAAGTACACATTGCATTGTTGTTAGGTGTCATTAAGTTGGTTCTGAAGCATAGTGACGCTGTATACAATTAAGCAAAATACTGCCTGGTCTTGTACCATCCTCACAATTGTTGCTACATCTCAGTCCATTGTTGCAACCAGTATATCATTCCATTTCATTGATTGTCTTCCACTTTTTCACTGACTCTCTTATTTACCACGAATGGTGTCTTTCTGCAGGAACTGGTCTCATGATGACATATCAAGTACGTAAGAATAAATCTCAACCTTCCTTGCTTCAAAGGAACATTCCTGCTATACTTCTTCCAGCATAGATTTGTTGATTTATTTGTTCTTCTTGCAGTCTGTGATATATTTAATATTCTTTACCAACACCATAATTCAAAGGCATTAATTCTTCTTCAGTGTTCCTTATTAATTGTCCAGCTTTTTCATGCATATGAGTCCGTAGAAAATACTATAGCTTGGGTTGGATGTACCTTACTCTTTAAAGTGACATCTTTGCTTTTCAACACTTGAAAGAGACTTTTTGTAGTGGCTATGACTAATACATGTAGTGGTTACGAATCGGACTGCGAACGGCAAGGTCAGCAGTTCGAAACTACCAGCTGTTCCGCGGGAGAAAGATGAGGCTTTCTGCTCCCGTAAAGATTTACAGCCTCGGAAACCCTGTACAGGGTCGCTATGAGTCGGAACCGACTCCACGGTACATAACAACAACAACAACATGACTAATACAATACATTGTTTGATTTTGTTTCTGTTGCTTTTATGACATTGATTGTGGATTCAACTAAATTAAAATTCTTGATAACTTCAATCTTTTCTCCATTTATCGTGATGTTGCTTACTGGTCCAATTGTGAGGGTTTTACATTTTCTTTATATTGAGGTACAATTATTATTGAAGACTGTGGTCTTTAATCTTCATCAGTACATTCTTCAAATCCTCTTTATTTTCAGCAAGGAATGTCATATCATCTGCATACCTCTGATTGTTAATGATTCTTCCTCCACTCTTGATGTCCTGTTCTTCATATTGCCCAGCTTCTCAGGTATCTGCTCAATCTATAGATTGAACAAGTTTGATGAATGGATACAACTATAAAAGAACTCTTCAAAATGTTAAAGAGCAAAGATGCCACTTTGAAGACTAAGGTGCTCTTGATCCAAGCCATCGTATCTTCAATCACACCACATGCTAATGAAAGCTGGACAGTGAATAAGGAAGGAATGTGCTGGCAAAGAATATTGAAAGTGCCGTGGATTGCTAGAAGATGAAACACATATGACTTGGAATAAGCACAACCAGGTTGGTTCTTAGAAGTGAGGATGGTGAGACTTTGTCTCACGTACTTTTGACATGTCATCAGGAGGGATGAGTCCCTGGAAAAAGACATCATGCTTTGTTAAGTGGAGGATCAGTGAAAAAGAGGAAGACCCCTAATGAGATAAATTGACACAGTGGCTGCAACAATGGAATCAAATATAACATCAGTTGTGAGGATGGCACAGGACTTGGCTGGGTTCCGCCATGTTGGGCATAGGATAACTGTGATTCAGAACCAACTCGATGGCACCTGACAAAATAGCTGGTGACCAAGAGTATCTTTTTATGTTCTTATTGACTGTTTTCCCTGGGTAGTTTTAAATGTGAACCTTCATGATCATATACTAGAGTACTGCTCAATTTAAATACAATGCTCTTATCTTTTTATGATCATTCGGATTAATTCTTGATTTTTAATTGTTCAGTTAGTTATAGCATTTGTTTTGATCTTATGTTGGACCAAGATAAGTTTTGGCAACAAGGCTTTTTTTTTTTATAGTTTCTTTGTATAAAAACTCTCCTTTATTATTTCAATATAACTTTCATATCAGATTTTACTAGTCATATCTCAAGTTTCTAGTCAAATTTAAGCCCTTCCTTATACTTCCCCATCAGCATTCACACACATACCCACACATACCTTGAAAGGACCACCCTTAGTACTAATTGCTTCTTTTATTATTACTAATTGCTTCTTCTTGCATATAATGTTTTATCTATTGCTGAGTTATTTTTTGTGTGTGTAAATTTTGAAAAGCTTATATGTTTTTAGAACTTGCCTTGGAAAAAGCGTATTATGTGATGTTAATCTAGTTATATGCATCTATCATGCTGTTAAAATTCTCCAAACACTTAAGCACTTTTATTTTGTCAAAGAGCTTCATCCACAATAACATAGTAGGTAAATTGTAGACCAGCAAAACAGTGCCATACTTTTTATACAGAGGTGCTTGAATTTCATTGGTACAGGAAATGATTCGTGCTTAAGTAGTCAGTGAACATTATCAATAAATCTGGCCAGTGGTTTTGGGATCCACTTAATTTAAAGCACTATGTTAATGAAAGAACAGGTGCTCCCAAAATTTCATTAAGACACCTACTTATGAGTGGACTTCAAGCAGTGGGCTAGAAGTGTTCAGTTACTGAGTGCTTTTGCATTTCTAAAACCCTGGGGAAGGGGTTGCGGTCCACTAAGCAAAATCCTTTTCTCTGTGTGTCTGCGGTTCTGCTTGCTTTCTGTCAAGTGTCTGCCACATTGAAGTCTCATGCTATTATGAAGATGATTTTCTTTTTATTGCTTCTGAAGATTGTTTCCCCTTTCAGAAACGAATATCTGCAAAATAGAGCTGCATGTTGTCATAAGGCCAAGCTTTTTAACTAAGAAAAGTCCTCCTGTACCATAAGCATCAGTGGCATTTTTCTATGTGACCAATATGACAAAATTTTGAATCATGAGTGGGTTGCTACACATTGTTATTTTGTGGACTTTGTAGCTTTTCTTCCTATGTTTTTCAGCAAATGTGTTCATGCTATGTTACTCAAAGCTGTATATTTTAGGAAAATGTGAGCCTCATTTGTTCATGTACCACTATGCAGGGGTTTCAAGGACAGTGAGGTTTTTTAGTATCTAGAATTCTGATCTGATGATATGCTTGGCTGATTGCCATAAAGCAAGTCATTCAGAGGATTTAAGAATTCTGATCTCACACACTTTGTCTGTATTTTGTCTCAGCAATAAACGAGACCGTTTGAAACTTTTCTTTCACATTATCTACTTATTCTGGTTCACACCTTCTATTTATTTTTTTAAAAATCAGGAGTGTCTATGTTTTTGCTAACATCAGTAGAGAAGCCACCCTATATGCTTGTTGGAAGTTGGAATGGTCTAACAACAGTAGCACCATCAAATGAAAAAAGAAGAAAAGGAGCTTGTATCCCCAGGTTGGTGCTGTGTTGTGGTTGGCCTGTTTCTCCTTTCAAGCACCCGGAGCCATATGACATGATGTGCCTCAGATTGCTTGGCTGCTCCTGGATTTTAGCGCTGTTAAAACTGAATAAAGGAGCTCTGGTAGCATAGTGGTTATGAATCGGGCTGCTAATCTCATGGTCAGCAGTTGGAAACTACCACTGTTATGTAGGAGAAAGTTGAGGCTTTCTGGTCCCATAAAGATTTACAGCCTCAGAAACCTTGTCATGGGTCACTATGAGTTGGAACTAACTCCATGGCACACAACAACAACAATAAACCTGAATTGGGAAAAGCTTTCCGTTCTCATTTAGTAGCTCAAAGGGTAACATTGAGTCACCTGCACTTTGTTTCTGACCCTTTACTGTGTTTCCCCTTGAAATGGAACAAATAGAACAATCGTTCCACTTACTAATACTTTTGAAACCTTTAATATAAGTATTTGTACCAGTTCCTAAAGTTCAGTGAATCCCTTTGTTGTTGTTGTTAAGTGCAATCGAGTCCGTTCCGATGCATAGCGACCCTGTATAGGGTTTCTGAGGAGCAGCTGGTGAGCTTGAACCGCTGCCCTTGCAGTTCAAATGGCTTTGCAGTCTACGCATTAACCCACGGTGCCACACCAGGACTCCAATGAATCCCCTACATCTGCATAAATTGTAGATGTTAATCTATATCTATTGTAGATAATGAAATCCAAAGAGCCAGTCCAACATGGATCTTTTTGTGCTGTATCTAGCAAAATACCGTATACAATTAAGTTCTTACTACATGCATTTAATTAGATTGCATATGCACAGATAGGCCCCCTGGGCCTTCCAAAGCAACAGAGGCAACTTTGGAAAATCATACAGGCCAGTTAGGATTTAGGTCAGTCAAATTTCTATCTGGCTTTCTCAGTAGGATTGTTGAAACTGCCTCTCCACTGTGCTATATTAATGTCTTCTTTATGATTTTTTTCCTCCTGACATTCCATTGTCAGCTAGTGAAAGATTGTGCACTTTATATACTTCTTGTCACACTCATGGGATATTTGAAATCACAATGCCTTTATGATCTTCACCAAACTGGCCCTAGAGTTCTGCCACTAGTCGTTTATAAGAATTTATCTGGAACTCATTTCTTTTGAACTGGACTTACATTCTCGGAGTTTGATATGAAAAGAGATCTCAAGCTATGATCTTGTCATCCACCTGCCCTTGACCAAGGCTCTGTTTGGGCTAAACCAGAGACTGACATGTTTCGGTAATATAAAGTGGCCCCACATCATGCAGCATGTTACATACTGCACATTGTCAGTAGAAATATCTCTTTACATATAGTTCTGAGCATTATAAACCTTTAAGAGCTCTACAGACTAAATTTCAAATTCTTCACTATATCTTTCAAGACCCTTCAAAACCCATCTCAAATGACTTTTAAAGTCTAATATCTGTTTTTTTTAACCATCTTTTTATCTACTGTTAGGACTTCTTGAATTACTTCTGTTGCCTCAGCATGTTTTAAGTGCTCATGATATTATTTCTTCGGTCACGCTGCTATTCGTTCCAAGAATTACCTACTTTCATGTATTAAGGAATACTTCAAATGATACCACTTCATAATCCCCAACATAGGAATTTTCGTTTCCTTTCCCTTAATACTTCATTCCAATTGTTGATGTATGAATTTACAACATGCTATCATAGCTGGTGTTCCTCATCCAGGTTTTTGTTTTAGCTTTTTAAAGATTTAAGCTTTTTTACTATGGAGACAGCACATTCCTCATTGTACTCTTGAAACCTAGCAAAGTTCTTAATATGAGAGAGCTTCAAAATTCATGGAAAATTTTCATTTTCTTTTAGTCGTGTTTTTTCATAAACTTTTTGAAGCCCCCTTATGCAGCTTGTCATTAAATGAATGTCTTAATTATATTGTTAAATATTGATTCAATCAAGGACTATGAATTTAATCATATTCTATTCAGTGAATCTTTATGAGGTACCTTGTATCTTTTTCTGCAATACAATGATGCTATAAAAATATTAACATAATACCTTTCAGAAATAATCATCTCAAATTGCTCAAACACTCAGGATCAAGAGAGTCCTTAAAAACCATGTAAGTCCAAGAATTAGTCAGTGTTTCAAGTCCATTTCAACCTTTCTGGATAAAGGTTGTTCAACTTCTTGAATTCTTCCTTTGACCTTTTCTTAGAGCATTTCATTCTGTTTTGGCATTTCTTATGGTAAGAAAGCTTTTCCTTGGGCTGGGCTTGAATTTAATTGCATGTAACTTTACTTTTATTGTGTTAGGTTAGCTTTTGGTGAATACAGAAAACAAATTTAAACTGTCTTCTACACTATTAATTCTTCACATTGGTACAGAGCTCAAAATTTGTGTTTTGTTACATATTCTATTTTAGTGTAGGCCCTTTCCCCTCCCCCCACATGTACCTAACATGTGTATCAATACACATGCCGTAGAGAAGCTAGGAAAACAACTGGAAATAATTTTAAACAATTGGAAGTATAACTCATATAGCTAGATATAGAGACAGAAAAAGAAAAGGAGAGGTTATAATAAATATAATTAGCATTTGGGTCAGTATATGCTAATATAAGTATATGTGAATTCAAATATATGAATACATAAGCAATGTCATATCATTGCAGTATACTTTTTTAGACTTTAGGACTATTACATTTTTATGATCAGGAAAATATCCTGAAACCTAGTGGCTTAAGACAGAAATTTGTTACCATTTCTTAAAGTCTCTAAGTTGATAGTTCTGTTGGGAGATCCATAGTTGAGATCTCTGCTATAGATGCAGTAAGATGGTGGTGATGATTAGAAGTCATCTGAAGGCTCAATGAACAGGATGTCTAATATAGTTTCTTTCTCGCACATCTGTTGCTGGAGTGCTCCTTACCAAGCTTCTCTCTCCAGCAAGTTGTCTGTATGTTTTACATGTCTGCTTAGGTCTCCAAGAGGCAGGAAATAGAATATGTCAGACCAGTTAAAGAGCTACTCTTAGAAAAGGTACCATATAGCTTCCATCATATTCTCTTGGTCAGAAAAATCTCAGGATCTGCTCAGATTTCAGAAGGAGAAGAAACAGATTTCATTTATTGATGGGGGACTATCAAAGTCACATGAGATGGCAGCTGTTGCAGTCGTCTTTGGAAAACACAATCTACCACCATGTATTTGGGTGCTGTAGTGAACACTGGGATACATTTTTAATCACTTTTACCTTATTCTCAGAAGCAAATACAAGATGTGATAACTTTAAACACTGACATAAAACATGAGAAAGCACCACTATTAACTGTAAATCAGAGGACAAAATTAACTCACAGCTTCTACCTAAAGTTCATCACATTTCACACCACTTATACCTGCACCTGGTAATTTGAAAGGTCCCAGTTCTGAATCTAGGTTTAAAGCTGTTAAAGATAAAGAGTTCTCACTTTTTTTTTTTAAAAGTAATTAATGTCTTAATAATTATCTGTTTCTGCCTCTGTTAAAGTCATTTTATTTCTTGAAATCTAATTTTAAAAACAATCCTTCAAACAATTAAATATAATTAAACCTATTAAATATATCCTTTCACAGAATATAACTTTGTCTACTTGAGGCCATTTTAATGTATCCTAGCTTCCCAAATGTTAATTCTTCCTATTTCTGTTCTCTGAACTTTAATATGATTTCATTTTATATATGATTTGACATGTGAATTTTAGTATTTGGTTATATTTGCAAGCTGTATAGTCATTAAATCCATGAAGGAGAATTTTTTTGTTGTGTTTACTTTCAATTCTTTAATAATGTGTATCAATTTGGAGCTGTGTTAGTGTCTACACAGAGTGGCATAAAAAATGATTATTCATTTTATTCTCTCAAAAAATGAAGTTCTCATGTTCATCATCGAAGACTGACTCTCTAATCTCACCCAGGATCTTGAATCTCCACAGCCCTTCTAAGATTTAATACAGTCAAACTAGCTTCCAAAGTTCCAACCATTACATCTACATTTCTGGAAGACATTGCACATAGCAGCTAAGAATGGGGAGAATTGCTGTTGGAAAGGCAACTGGCAGGTACAATCACTTCACATGAAACTATTACATTTTACTAGATTTTTAAAAATTGTATTTTATTGCTTGTTTTTGTTTGCTGTTAAGTGTTGTTGAGTCGGTTCCCACTCATAGCAACTCTGTATAGAGTTTCCAAGGAGTGGCTGGTGAATTTGAACCACTGACCTTGTGGTTGAAACCTACTTTGCCATCCAGTGCTAATTTATCTTACTAGCTGAGTAGTAGGGACCTCTGGTAAGTAGTGGTTATGAATCAGGCTGCTAACCTCAAAGTCAGCAGTTTGAAACTACCAGCTGTTCTTCAGGAGAAAGATAAGACTTTCTGTTCCTGTAAAGATTTATAGCCTCCGAAACACTTTACAGGATTACTGTGAGTCAGAACCTACTGACTCTACGGCACTTAACCACCACCCACCACCACCAGCTGAGTATTTTACTGTATATATGTGCTTTATCCTACAGTGTCACACCAGGACTCTTTTACTAATTTCCAGCTATTTTTAAGCATATAAAATTTATTTTATTTTGTTCTTGTTGAGAACATACACAGCAGAACATCCAACAGTGTCTGTGTGCACCATTCAGTGACATTGATTACATGGTTTGAGTTGTGCAATCATTCCCACTTTCCTTTTCCCATTTGTTTTTAATTTAGTAACATAAACTCAACGCCTTCTATGTTTCCTATTGCATCTTTTCAGTTATCGTTGTCTGTTTGATCCCATACTTATTTATCAAGTCAAACCAAACCCATTGCGACCAAGTCAAATGTGACTCATTTTGTTGTTAGTTGAGTGCCATCGAGTCCGCTCTAACTCATAGTGATCCTAGGTAGACAGAGTTGTGGCTCTTTTAAGACAGAGTTTTATTGCTACAGGGTTTCCCAGGCTACAAGTCTTTACAGTGAGGACTGCCTCACACTTCCTCCTGAGAAACAATTAGTGAATTCAAATTCCCAACCTTTAGGTTAGTAGCTGAGCAGTTAATAACTGGGCAACCAGAGCTCCATTTCCAAGAACCAAACCAAGTCCACTGCTGTCAAGTCAATTCAGACTCAAAGACACTACAGGACATATTAGAATTGCTCCATAGGGTCTCAGAAGCTACAAATGTTTTCCGAAAGTACAGTGCCTCATTTTTCTCCATCACAGAGGCTGGTAGGTTTGAATTGCTGACCTTTCTTTTAGCAGCCCAACAGTAAACTCACTGCACAACCAGGGTTCTTCTAGGCTCCATATAAATATAAAAGTACAATATTCTTATTAAGCTAAACTACTGTTTGATTCTAAGAAGGCTTTAGGAGATATTTTATTTCTATGAGCAAATCTGACAAAGGATTCATATCCAAGCTATATAACAAATACCTATAAATCATAAACTAAAAACAATTTGAAAATAAGCAAATGATTCAAATAGGCACTGCACCAAAGCAGATTAGGAATAGTCAATAGCATATGACATTGTGCTTAGCATAATTAACTATTTTGTTGTTGTTAAGTGCCGTTGAGTCAGTACTGATCCATAGCAACCCTGTATTGGATTTCTGAGGAGCAACTTGTGAGTTGATTTTGCCTAATGCAAAATGTCTTTTGATTTCTTGACTACTGCTTCCATGAGTGTTGATGGTTGATCCAAGAAGAATGAAGTCCTTCACAACTTCAATCTTTTCTCCATTGATAACAATGTTGTTTATTGGTCCAGTGGTGAGGATTTTTGTTTTCTTTGCATTGAAATGCAATCCATACCGAAGGCTGTGGTCTTTCATCTTCATCAGTATTTTAAGTCCTCTTCACTTTTAGCAACCAAGGTTATGTTGTTTGCATATCACAGGTTGTTAGTCTTCCTCCAATCCTGATGCCATGTTTTTCTTAAAATAAACCAGCTTCTCGGATTATTTGCTCAGTATACAGGTTGAATAAGTTTGGTGAAAGAATACAACACTGTTGCACACCTTTCTTATTTTTAAACCATTTAGTGTTCCCATGTTCTGTTCTAACAACTGCCTCTTAGTCCATGTATAAATTCCTCATGAGCACAATTTAGTGTTCTGGAATATTCATACTTTGCAATGTAGTCCATAGTGTGTCATGATCCACGCAATCGAAAGCCTTTGTGTAGTCAATAAAGCATGAGTAAACATCTTTCTGGTATTCTCTGCTATTAACAAAGATCGACCTGATGTCAACAATGCTATCCCTCATTCCACGTTCTCTTCTGAATCTGCCTTTGAAGCTCTGGAAGTTATCTGTCAATGTATGCTTGCAGTCGTTTCTGTATTACCTTTAGTAAAACTTTACTCACATGGGCTATCAAAGATATTGCCCGATGATTTCTGCATTCCAGCGGATCACCTCTCTTTGGAATGGGCACAAATACGGATCTCTTCCAATCGTCTGGCCAAATTTCCTGGCATAGATGAGTGAGTGCTTCCTGTGCTACCTCACTTTCTTGAAATTTCATTTCAATTTTTGTTCCATCAATCCCTGGAGCCTTGTTCTTTGCCAATTCCTTCAATGCACTTTGGACTTCTTCCCTCAGGATCATCAATCATTTCCTTTTGATACAGTAACTCTGTGTATTCCTTCCATCTTCTTTTGATGCTTTCTTTATCATTCAATAATTTGCCCAGAGAATTATTCAATAATGAAAGTTGAGGCTTGAATGTTTTCTTCAGTTCCCCCAGCTTGAGAAATGCTGAGTGTGTTCTTTTTTGGTTTTCTGACTCCAGATCTTTGCACATTTCATTGTAATATTTGACTTTGTCTTCTCTAGCTGACCTTTAAAATTTTCCGTTCAGCTCTTGGACCTCCTCATTTCTTCCATTTGCTTTAGCATCTGTGTGCTGGGAGCAAATTTCAGAGTGTCTTCTGACACCCATTTTGACCTTTTCCTTCTTTCTTGTCTTCTTAATGACTTTCTGCTTTCTTCCTGTCTGAAGGTCTTGATGTCATCCCACAACTCTTCTGGTCTTTAGTCTTTAGTGTGATGGTGGTAATGCAACAAGGCAAACAGAATTTGGAAAACTGGACAGTAGTTTCTACTAAAGCTAAGCACAAAAGTCTTAAACTGAACAATCCCATTCTTTTATATATTCCCAAAAGAAGTGAGTACAGGTGTCCACACAACTTTGAGCAAAAATGTCTTTAGATTAATTCAAACTAGACAAAATCTTCAAAACCCCAAATTTCCTTTGACAGTAGACTGGATGGGTGAAGTGTAATATTAAGTCACATGGTAAAATATTGTAGAACAATTAAAAAGAGCAAACTATTGAAATAGAGTCAAAATCCAAGAAACATCAGGTTGAGTGAATGAAGAGAGAATGTAATGTATCATTTCTTTTATATGAAATTTAAGAACAAAATGACTTTTTGACGTTAGAAGTCAAAATAGTGATTACCTCTTATGGTAGGTAGACTGGTATCCCTGTACCCCCAACAATGTCCATGCCCTAATCTCTAAAACCTATGACTATATTGTTGTTACATGGCAAAGGGGGATTAAGGTTGAAGATAGAATTAAGGCTACTAATCAGGTAACCTTAAAATAGGGAGATTATTTAAGGGATGAGGGAAATAAAATAAAAAGAAATACGACAGTGTAAACAGGGTCATAAATCTGTGTTGTCATTGACTCTGAAGATATATGAAGTGGGCCATGAGCTAAAAAATATGGACAGCCTCTAAAAGATGTGGAATCTTGATGTGGTACTGTAGGACAAACAGTGTACTGCTAATGGGGAGGTCAGTAGTTCAAACCCACTAACTGATCCTCTGAAACCCTGTGTAGGATTTCTATGAGTTGGATCTGAATGAAACACTCCCTGGTCCTGGGTCAACCTCACAACAACATAGGGTCATTAAAGTTTGGAATCAATTTGATGTCACACAACTACAACACTAAACAGAGAATCTGGTTAGTATTTGGGATATTTTACCAATTTCTTCAACATTTGTTGAAGAAAATGAAACAAAATAACAAGAACCATTCGTTGACTGAAAACCCATTTGAGTTAAAAACAAATCTCTGACTTCTTCCAAATTGGTTGAATAAAGAAGAAAGGTAGATGAAAGAATCTTAAACTAGGTATTTCCACAGTGTGCATATCAAAGATCAATTGGCAAATATAAGTAGAATCTTGGTGAAAGAACTACTGAGGCGTGTAACCACAATTTTATGGAAGTGTGCACTAATATAAATGGGTTAACTACAGGAGAATTAAATTAAAACATTGATTATCCACTGATCAGGAGATCCTGATACCTTTCATGATTAAAATTCTCATAGACCATTATCAAGTTGTATCTGTAATAGAAAGAATACATGTATGTTAGCTTTGGGATCTTGAAGGAAAAATGAAAAGAGAGAGAGAGAAAGACTAGTGATGACTTCAGAATTATAGATTAATTGGCCTTGCCTTGATATCTTGGAAAATAGAGGAATAAATCAAAAAGACACTTGATTTTAATACACTGCAGAATAGAAAGAATGGGGGTAACAGACAGCCTGACTTTGAGAGAAGTAAATCACTCTGAGTTAATCTAATTTTATTCTCTGACACAATGACAGGACTTAAATAGAAGAAGCCAGAGTTCATATATCTTCACTTCAGAAAGGTAAGGTTTAGTTGCTGTCTCACACAGTGTTTTCAACCAGTAGAGAAAATGTAGTCTTGTGTAAAGGGAGGCATAGCTTTTATATACACTCATTGAATGGGGAACTTGTTGGGTCAGACCTGGAAAGATCCCAGAAACATCTACTAAATGCTTGTAGAATGATATTTATATTACTTTCCAGAATATAAAATACGGACTTTACAGAGTAAAAAAGATGCTAAGTCTGTGGTAGATTTGCAGGATTCCAAAGTGGATATGGGAAGAAAGAGAGGCATTAGGAAATAAGTGGGTGATTAAAACTTTAAACTTCTTTGATGTAGAACATTTCCTCATCTTTAATAACTGAGATTTGAAGAGCTCAGGTGAAACATTTTGTAGAATATCCTCAATTTAGGTTTGCTTTTTGCTTTCTTATGATAAGATTCGGATTATGTATGTTTGGTGGTGTACCATATAAATGATGCTGTGTCCTTCTCAGTACATTGTATTTGTCTCATTATTGATAATATTGTCTTTGGTCACTTACTTAAGGTAATCCTTGCCAGATTTTGCCATTGTTGTTAAGTGCCATCGAGTCAGTTTTGACTGAGAGCGACCCTATATGGAGTTTATGAGCTTGAACAGACTTTGTAGTTCAAACTGACCTTGCAGTCCAGTGCTGTAATTGGAGTACCACACCAGGACTCTTTTTCTGTAATCAATAATCATTTTGTAGGAAGATTCTTTTTTTTTCTTTTTAGACTTTTTATTATGTATTGAGTGAAGGTTAACAGACAAGATCATCAGTTTTTTTTTTGAACTTCCTCTATAAGTTTGTAGGAAGATTCTTGAAGTCTATGAAAATGTCTTCTTTGAGAACTGGTGTGGCGCTGCAGGATAAACCACTGGACCACAAGGTTGGTTCGAACAAGAAGGTCGATGGTTCAAACTCACCAACTGCTCCTGGGGAACACTATACAGGGTCGCTATGAGTTGGAACCAAATCAGTGGCACTTAACAACAACAACAACAAAGTTCCACTGGCTTTTCCTTGACTGAATCAGTCATTACTGCAGTGTTTGCCTAATATTGATTTTCTGATTCTGTCATTCCTTCTATATTTGCTAAGTGGCATTCCACTTTAAAGAAACATTTCTCTTCTTCATAATATACTTTATTCATCTGTTTATTGATACTTTTATTTAATGTTTTTAATCTTTTATAAAAACCACTTATTTTGTTGTGCCAGTTGTCCCACATATGAACATTGGGAGCTTCTGAAACCAGGGGCCTGTGCCCTTTTGATACAGCTATAGCATTTTAAAATTACCTCGAGAAAAAAAATGTTGTCACCTGACATACCGTGAATTTTTAAATCTCTTATATGTAGTCAGGGTCCTGATACGCCAACAAATTTTTTTTAGTATCTTTAAAGTTTGAGTGGGTTTTTTCTGCAAGTGATTTTTGTGTCACTCTTGAGAACTTATGTTTCTCTCTTCCTCATGGTTATTTAATCAATTTATTTATTTATTCTTTCTAGATCTCTTATGCAATATGGTAGGAACTTGAAAGATAGTTCTACTAGAGATTTCTGTTTGATTCTCTATGTATAGGCAATTTGACATTTTTATTATTCTCCATCTCCCAGTGATTTAGAAGGCCTAAGATTTATGTGTTTTTATTTGTTTTTGTTGGTGGCATGTATATGAGAGGGGCTTCAAAAGTTCATGGAAGAGTTCCATTATCTTTTAATTCAATTTTTCCATGAACTTTTTAAAGTCCCTTCATGTGTGTGTATGTGTGTGTGTATTTATTTATTTATTTTTTAAAGAATACGTAAAAAGTTTCAGATTTTGAAAGTTGTTACATCAGCTACCCCAAATTCCAGGTTCATAGCTTTCAAACACTCTGTAAAACTACTGATATTTCAGGACATTTTGCAGTATATTTTCATGATTTAAGGAGAGTTTGTGGATTGCTTATCTTTCTCTTTCATGGTTAATGTTCCCTTGATCCTGTTTACCTAGTTTCAATGAAGATTTAGTTTTAAAAAATCATTCAAATTACCTTAACATGATCCACCTGAGAGTTCTCATATGTCACTAGAGGATAAACACTGGACCACAAGGTTGGTTTGAACTGAAAAGTCAGCAGTTCAAACCTGCCAGCCACTCCTCAGAAATTCTATACAGGGTCTCTGTGAGTCTGAACTCACTTGATTGCACTTAACAACAGCACCAACATCTATTAATGGTCTATCTATTAATCTTCGAAGTTTTTTTTTTTTTTTTTTCTGGAATACATGTTTTTTTCCCCGATCATTAATTCAAATAATGCAAAAGAGGAAGAATGTCACTGAGATGAACTGACATAGTGGCTCTGGCAATGGCCTCAAACCTAATAACAGTTGAGAGGGTGATGGAGGACTGAGCATTGTTTCCATCGGTTGGGTACAGGATGGTTATGAGTTAGATTTCACTCAGTAGAACCTAACAACAACATGCCAATCCAATGAAAAAGAGTAGTAATTTCCAGTTGCTTCAACTGATGAAATAAGATTGTTAGGCATATTAAAGTCTTTTGTAAGGTTTCATAGCAAGCAGAGAGGACTTCATCTTGTTGGTAGTTAGAGGATGCCTGGAAGAGAGGAGCAAAATTTTATGCTTAATTAAAACTGATAGAGTAAAGACAATTTACCAAAGTTGGGATTGAATGAGTGTAGAAAGCATGACATGTCTAAAGAAGGGCAACTATTACTCTGGTCCATATGGAAGTTGCAAGCAGTCTTAACAATATTTTCTTTCTTTCAAAAATAAAAGCATTTTGATTCTTATGAGACATCTCCTGATTTTGAATAGTTCAATTAAAAAAAACAAAACAAAACAAAAAACCTTCCTGTGGGACAAACAAAACATGTCAGTAAACCAGATTTGGTTATGAGCTGTTGAGTTTGCAGTCTCTTTTCGGGCTGGCAGATGTTGTAGTAAGGAGAAACCTGGGTTGGAAAACACTGTTTCTGACTTCAGTCTCTCTGCCTGTTGGCTTTGTCAAAACTGGCAATTCACATGATAATCTACCTTAGGCCCATATCAATGTTAATAGATGAAGAAATATATAGATCTGCTCATTTTAATACCGTCATAATTCTACTCAAATTATATGTGAAAGTAAATTAGTATCTTCTGACTACAAGGTCAGTTTGAACCACAAGCAATGGTTCAAACACACTAGCCGCTCCTCAGAAACCCTATGCAGGAAGATTATGAATCAGAACTCACTTGGTGGGATCCTGTAGGATAAGCACTCGACTGTAAGGTCAGTTTGAACCACAAAGTCACTCCTCAGAAACCCAATACAGGGTCTTTACGTGGAAACCCTATATAGGGTTGCTTGTCAGCATCAACTCAACAACACTTAACAACAATGTTGAGTTACGAGTTTTACTCTTAAAAAAATGTCATTTATAAAATACATATTTTCTTTGGTAATTGAGCTGTAAGTTTACTAACTATACATTTTCCTCTTACTTGAGAGCATTTGTAGAATCATTCAGTCCTATGCCAGGTAGAGCTCAATACATTTCTGGTGTCTTTCACACACGATCAGAAGATAAATTCATCTTTCTACTCAGAATGTTTGCTCTGCATATTTAGCTGTTGATTTGGTTACAATTGGTTTTGATGAACACGAACACCCCTGTTGTATTAGTAAACTGGTTTTCTACTTAGTGCTTGCTATAAGTAAGCAAGTCTTTCTGGGCACTTTTTTTTTCAAATGAGAGCTGATATTCTTGTAAAAACTTTGGCTCTGAAATATAATCCGTTCTTAGAGGAAATATTGATTTGTATTGTCTATTGTGTATCTGTTCTGTTTGAAACTGTGTTCTTATTGTTGTTAAGTCAGTTCTGACTCATAGTGATCCTGTATAGGGTTTCCGAGGAGAAGCTGATAGGTTTGAACAGCCAGCCTTGCAGCCTTGCAGTGCTTATCTTACAGCGCCACAACATTAAAATATATCAAAAGAGTTATGTTTATTTTTCATGAGGTGTGTTTTATTTTGCCTAATTTTAAACAGTTTCTTCATAAAACAGAATCATAAAAGTTAGTAACAAAATTTAAGTTGAAATATTTTGAGTTTTGTAATTAATATGTATTCTTACTACATTCCTCCTTTAAAATAATGAAATTTGATTAAATTAAATTTAGAAATTTTTTCCTTATAATCACAGTGACTTCCAGGAAAACAAAACAAAAAAAAATGAATCTGCTTGTGGATCATTGTGATGTTTGCAAATGGCATATCTGTATTTTTCTCTGAGCTTGGTTTTCAGTTAGAATTGAAATGCAATTACAAAGTCAACTGTTGCCATTCTTTGGATAAGATAAGCAAAATTTCATGTACCTCAGTGACCTCCATAGATCAGACAAAAGTACATTTAAAAACTTGAATTATTTGTATGTTGTTGTTGTTGCTCAGTGCAGTACAGTGGGTTCTGACCCTTAGCAACCCTGTGTAGAGTTTCTGAGGAGCAGCTGCTGAGCTTGAACCGCTTACCCTGTGGTTCAAACTGACTTTGTAGTCTAGCACATTAACCCACAATGCCACACCAGAACTCCTGAATTATTGGTATTTTTAAATATGGGATATCTGTGCACTCAATATATGTATAGATCTCTTGTTTTAAAAATCGCTTTTCTCCTGTTATATCAATTTTGTGGGAACAAAGCGTTTCCTCCATATAATTTTTATTTTTCTTACTTTTTGCCCTCTTTGAGTGATCTTTAGAGTATTTTACATGTACTTGGTAATACTTTTGTTCATCTGCCTATTATATTTTGCTAATGGTATGGTTGCAAACTGTATGTTATTTTAGTATATTCAACTGTAGATTTGGAATGTATGTTGGTCTAGATTATTATTTTTTTTCTTCTGTGACCTTGTCAAATTACTTATCTTTTTGGACTTTCTCTTCCTCCACAGATGCATTTTGTGGGAATATTTTGAGGATGAATGTTTGCAAATCATTTTGAAATTGCCAAGCACTGTATACAGTAAGTAATACATATTTTTATTTTTCCTCTGAATTGCAGTCATCCTGAATGAATTTTGCAGATAGCCATAAAATAACATATTTCTATTTACAGTTCTTGACATTTGTGAATATTGAAAAATGTCTATAAAAAATAAAAACTTGATAAACTATTTGCTATAATTTCAAGATTTCTAATGCCATGGAGACCTGGTATGGCACTGTGGGATAAAGCACTAGACTGCAAAGTTGATTTGAATCACAAGGTCAGTGGTTCAAACTCACTAGCTGTTTCTTGGAAACGCTATACAGGGTCGGTATGAGTTGAAACAGACTTTGTGGCACTTAACAACAAGCAGCAACAACAAATGAATGGTTTTATTATTTTCTCTTAGTCATAAATTGAAGAGTATAAGGAATGATTAATGATACTTTCTAGTGTTGATATGAAAAATTTTAAAAAAGATTTGAAATAATAGGTAGTAAGGTTTGCTGATGGAGTTCTGGTGTGGAGCTGTAGGATCGACACTGGGCTACTAACCACAAGGTCTGTGGTTCAAACCCACGAGCCACTTCTTGGAAATCCTATACAGGGTTGCTATGAGTCAAATCCTACTTGATGGCATGTAACAGCCACAAAAAGGTTTGTTGAGTATAGGCTATTTTTATGAGCATTTATTTAATCCTCAAAATATTAAAAAAACATCATTTGTATTCCCATTTTATAAATGAAGAAAACTGAGACTTGGGAAGTTTTAATTGGTTGTTCATTATATCTTCAAAGTGATGGCTGGATCTGGGCTTTAAACTCAAGACTTTTTACTAATGCTGCCTCCAGCAGTAATTTAAAAATTGAGTAACTTTGATTTAAGAGCCTGAATACTTTAGAGTTTAAGAAATTCTGATTTCTTTTGAATTTTGGCTCTATTTAATAATTAACATAAAAATGTACAGAATTTTTAAAAGCAATTTATTGTTATATTATTAAGGAGCTCTGGTGGGATGTAGGATAAGCACCAGACTGCTAAACACAAAGTTGGCAGTTCAAAAATCTACCAGCTGCTCTAAGGCAAAAGATGAGTCTTTCTGTTTCTATAGAGATTTACAACCTTCAAAACCCTATAAAGGGTCACCATGAATCAGAACTCACTGGAAGGCAATTAACAACAATGATGTCATTGCTTTCATTTCAAATGACAGTTTCCAAATTTTGATTTGGATTGTTTTGATATAGTAGGATATATGTGTGAAAACTTAGACACCTGAACGTTTATATACCACCTACATTATTCTTTGATAAAAAGCATTTAGAATAAAAGTTTGAAAATTCTTTAGGAGTCCTTTTTCATTCAGCAAATACTAAGGAGCTCTGGTAGCGTAGTGGTTACGAATCAGGCTGCTAATCTCATGGTCAGCAGTTCAAAACTACCAGTGTTTGGCAGGAGAATGATGAGACTTTCTGCTCCCGTAAAGATTTACAGCCTCGGAAACCCTGTACAGGGTTGCTATGACTCGGAACCGACTCCATGGCACATGACCACCACCACACAGTATGATTTGCTTATCTTAGAAATGACAGGGACCATGGAAGTAGAGTCTTTGTCTTGCATTCTTTGTTGATGAAGTGAGATTATCTGAGGACACTTATAAAATACTACTTCCAAAGAAAGTAGAAACAATGATGACAGTATTGATGTTTTATACATTTTCTCCCAAGGAAACTAATTTGTAAAAAAGGCAGTGTAGCATAGTGATTTAAGGACTCAGACCACCTCCTTTAAAACTTGGCCCTATCTGCTTTCTAGCTAGGTAATGTTGGACAAACAACTTAATGCTCTGTAAAATGAATGCTCTTGCTGTTAAGTGCTATTGAGTCTTTTCAACTCATATTGACCCTGTATGATGTTTCCAAGGAATGGCTGGTGAGTTTGAACCAATGACCTTGCAGTTGGAACCTACCTTGCAGTCCAGTGCTTATCCTACAGCACCACACCAGGATATGTGATTGGAGTTTGCTACATTTGGGTTGAATGAGTTATTTTGTTGTAAAGTGTCAACTAGTAGGTTTAGACTCATAGTGACTCTGTGTAGGGTTTCTGAGACTGAATCTTCACAAGAACAGAAAGCCTCATCTTTCTTCTGTGGAGTGAATGAGTTAGTCCACATAAAATATATGTCTCAGTTCCAGGTAAATTCTTAACAAATATTAATAGTTACTAATTTGGAATTGATTAATTTGGACATATTAATTCAATTATATTTTTAAATAAAGCCTCCTAATTTCATAGTCCTATCATAAAAAGCATCTAACAGTGTGAATACTATTGACTGCTCAAAATGAAATTAAAGTCAAGTTTTTGTAAACAGAGCAATATGATTTAATTTAGTCAATCAGTATGTACCTTTGCACTTCAGAAATTGTGTGGAAAAAATGGAATTAAAAGGTAAAATGGTATTTTTCCATGAACTTTTTATAGCCCTCATGTATGTAAAACCAAACCAAGCCACTGACATCTAGTCTCTTTCATAATGACCTCTGTAGGACAGAGTAGAACTGCCTTGTAAGGTGTAAGGTAAGTGCTCAGCTTTCTCCTGGGAAGAAGCTGGTGGGCTTGAATTGCCAACCTTAGGTTGGCAGCTGAGCACTATATATAAAGTATACAAAATAAGCATACATACATATCCCAACATTTGTTGACCTGAGATCCTAAGGTTGACAGTGTTGTGTTTGTATATTTTTGGAGCGAAGAACAGGCAGTTGTGAAGTGCCTCTGTAGTCTGCTTTTGTTTTGTTAGGAGGCAGGGAAGGCTTAAAAATAAATGAATAAAATAGTTAAAAGCCTTGTGTAATAATTTGTAAAAATAATCTTAGACATTGCTTTATTAAACAATTAATAGAATCTGAAGGATTGGGGACAGGAATACAATATAAAGTATTGACTCTGTACCATACATTTTACATTCAGCACCTCAGTTAATTTAAGCAATAGCATCATTCTTTCATTATATAAGCTATCCTTCCCATTTGTCATATAAGGAAAATGTACCTCAGAAAGTTTAAGTCTCTCATTATGGTAATGACGCTAAAGGCCTATTTTACTTCTAAAGCTTTTCTTTATCTTCTTAACCTGGGCATTAAGTACTGACAATCTGTGGCTGATCTTTCTCTTTTTTTAACTCTTATGAAAACATTGTTCACAAATCTCAGATCACAATACAATGCCTTTAGTAAATGAATTATTCACAACAATGTATAAAATTGTGAGAAGTTTGTGATTGAATTAAAAAAATAATAATTGCCTTAGATTGTCAATGGGATTACAAAACAATCTAAAAGTAATTGTCTTGGGGGAGAAAAAAAAAGGTGTTTGATTAAAGAAAGCTTAAACATTTCAAAAGTTCTTTTCCTGGGTTCAGAATCAATATTTTATGGTTCTATTATTCTTGCTTTTCCAAAATTTGAAATGTGTAACTTTTTCTTGTAGTCTTTCAGTTTCTCTATGCAGTAGACAAAAGTTTGCAATGAGGAATTAAGCTTGACCTAATCATCTCTTCCCCATTTTCATCTTCTTGTGTGTCAGAGTGACACTTTTTACACCTTGGCCATACTGCTTACTTTACCTTTTCAATGATCTGATGATCATTATTTTCATTTCATTCTTCGCACTGAATCTCTTATCACTTCACGTCATTTAACAAATCAGCCTCTTCATTTTTGACATAGTTTCGTACTTTACTCTAGTAATGACTGTAGAGTAGTTGGTGAACTCCTGGATGTAGTGGAAGAATTGTTCTCCCTAAGGTGATTGGATTTTTTGCAAATAGATAGTCAGGACTTTCTTTGGAGGTGCCTCTGTTGCGTTTGAACCTCCAATGTTTCAGTAATGAGTGTGGTATATAAACTAAACAAACTGAGAATGTCGTTTCCAATAATTAAAGCAATAAGAAAACTTACAGATTTGTGAAAAAAATCATTAGAGAACATCTGAGAACTGAGACTTAAGTTGGAGCTACATTGGTGCAAGATTTCATCATGAAGAATGCATTTGAGCTAGGTTTACATGTGAATGGAAAATGTTAACATAGAAATCAAAGGAAGTGGACTTCCAGAGTTTAAAGATGAAGAGGCATATTTCACATCCAGTGAATGACACATTGATAAGTTTGGAAACAATAATTTACTTGTCTCCCGCTGAAAACAAATAACAACACCAGAAAATAAAGCTAAGCCAAATTGGAAACATTGATAACAGAATAAGAAATTTTAATTTAGATAGTAGATATATATTTTTTAAAGGAGAATACGTTTTAAGGGCCAATTTTATGAGCAGTTATCTTTTGGATAATAATCTGGTGGTGTCTTCACAATGGATTCCAGTTAAGAGGCTTGTAGGTAAGGAGTCGCTAGGTGGCGCAAGTGAGTTAGCATTCATAATACTCATGATTCAAAGTCCAGAGTGGCGCCTTGGAAGACTTGCGTGGAAATCTTTTATTAAAAACCTTCAGAATCCTATGGATTGGAAATCCATGAATTGGAAAACAACCAGCATCAGCAAAAAAAGTAGCATAATAATGAAAGGATGGGGGGAATACCATAGGTTATAGCAGTTGGACTGATGAGGAAGGGATAGATATAGGTAAAATTCTGAAGGAAATAGAGTTAGTATATGTGGCGCTGTGGGCTAATGAGTCAGACTTCAAAGTCGTTTGAACCATGAGATCGGTGGTTCAAGCTCTCCAGCAGCTCCTTGGAAACCTTGTATGGGTCGGAATCGACTCGACGGCACAACAAATAATAACAACGAACACTTGTATGACATTTGCTACTCTTCAGGCTATGTTTTAAGTGCTTCACTTTACACAAGAGGAAACTGATATAGAAGTTAGTTAAGTAAATTGTTCCAGATCACGTAATTAGAAAGTAGTTGAACTGATATTTGAGCTCAGCTAACTATGGAGCTGGGCTCCTGGAGTGGTGCTGTAAGATTTGCACTGGGCTACGAACCACAAAGTTGGCTGTTCAAACCCACAAGGTGGTCTTCGGAAAACTTATACAGGGTTACTGTGGGTTGAAACTGACTTGATGGCATTTAACAACTACAGAGCTCTCATTCCTGTAAAAAACTAACTGAAGTTTCTAGGTAGACATAATTAGAAAAGAGTGTTTTAACTAATTTTCAGAGAGTGGATTTTTTCCATACCCCTTCCCTGAATTTACCCCTTTTTTTTAGCTAGTTTTTTGGTAGAAACCCCCCCACAAATAAACAATTTCTGATCTTTAGGGAGATATCTTTTGTGGCTAGTGATGATGAATGTCTAGTATATTTACACTTGTGTGCTGGAAAACAGGAACACTGTAATTTATGGTATTACTCAATTATAAATTAGAATACTAAATATGTCATCTTAATGTGATTTGTCTTCCTTCCTCAGCAGAGCTTAAAATGAAACAAGCGGAGAGTGCTAAATCAAAGAATGAATATCCCAAGTCCATGAAATACCAATATTTTAGGCTTAGTGTACCCATCACACTGCACAGTAATTTTGACAAGGGAGAAAAATAACGCCCAACATAGGGAGTCTCTCTTTTTCCATATTGGGACATAATATACTGCTGAAGAGCATGGACTCTAGAATTACATTGCAGGAATTTGGATTTCAGACTGATGGTCTTTTTTATTTAGCTCTGAGACTCTGTCAGTTATTTAAGTGCCCTGTGCCTCAGTCTCTTCATCTTTGAAATGTGACATAATATCTTGTCTGAATATTATAAAAGTTAAATGAGATAAAGTCTAAATGTTATCTCTCATCATGATTCATCTCATGTATAACAATTTTAAACTTACCAAATTAAAGAATTAATGCTAATTTAAGGTTTTAACTGTGAATTTTGGAGTCCTAGTGTAATGCTGTAGGATAAGCATTGGATTGATAACTACAAGAATATGAATTCAAACCCACCAGGCACTCCTAGGAAACCATATATGAGTTATGATCAGTTGGAAACCATTCTACGGAACTTAACAATAATTGTGATTTTTAAAATGTATTAAGGGCATGAAACAATGACTTCTTACAAATAAAGACTCATGTGTCTATCAGACATATTAAAAACAGGACATTTCCTGCCTCTCAGAAACCCTGTTTTTGTTACATTTCCAGTTTTATTCTCCATCAACTATCACAAAGGTCAAGATAACATTATCTTGACCTTTATGATAGTCACTATTTGGCTTTTCTTTATAGTTTTAACATCTCAGCATGCATTCCTAAATGCTAAGTTTTAGTTCAGTATGCTGTTAAATTTTGGATATAATGATCATAAAACATGAATTTCTTGAGTCAGTTTTATAAGATACGTCATTATTTTTGTGTGCTTCATTAATTTTCATTGTTATTCAGTGTTCCATTATGTTAAAATACTACCAGCTATGCATTGTAGCAGAGTCCTAGTGTGGCGTTGTAGGATGAGCACTAGAACACAAGGTTGTTTTGAATTGCAAGGTCAGCTATTCAAATCCACTAATTCTGCCTGAACATGGAATGTATACAACATGAATTTAGGAAAATTAGAAATTGTCAAAAAAGAAATGGAATGCATAAACATCAATATCTTAGGCATTAGTGAGCTGGAGTAGACTGGTATTGGCCATTTTGAATTTGACAACCACATGGTTTACTATGCTGAAAATGTCAAATTTAAGAGGAATAGTATTGCATTCATTGTCAAAAAGAACATATCAAGATCAGTTATGGAAATACAACGCTGCATGTGATAAGGAGCTCTGGTAGCGTAGTGGTTACGAATCGGGCTGCGAACCTTAAGG
>NW_006408530.1:4434722-4441921 GCF_000296735.1 Chrysochloris asiatica | reverse complement strand
ACATATTGTATTAGGCAAATCTGCTGCATAAGACCTTTTTGTGGTGTTTAAAAGCAAAGATGTGAGCTTGAAGACTAAATTGCACCTGACCCAACTGTGATATTTTCAGTAACATCATAAGCATGCAAAAGCTTGACAGTAATTAAGGAAGACCTTAGAAGAATTGATGCATTTGAGTTATAGTGTTGGAGGACAATATTGAAAGTGCTGGAATAATTGCAGCCAGAGTGTTCTTTGGAAGCCAGGATGGACAAACTTTGTCTTTTATACTTCAGACATATTGTTAGGAGGGACCAGTCACTGGAGAAAATTATCATGTTTGGTAAGGTGGAGGGTCAGAGAAAAAGAGGAAGACCCCCAAGCGAGATGGGTTTCCAAAGTGGCAGCATCAGTGGGCTCAAGCATGGCAACGATTGTGAGTCTGGCCCAGGATCTGGCAGTGTTTCTTTCTGCTGTCCATAAGGTCACTATGAGTCTGTACCAACTCAATGGCACCTAACAACAACAACACGCATTGTAGTCATACTGCATCTTTCAGTTTGTTTTCATGTGGTGGCTTATGTATTGCTTTGATTCTGGAAGCTATGTCACTGGCATTTTGAATACCAGCAGGCTCACCCCTGGTGGACACGTTTCAGCAGAGATTCCAGACAAAAAGTGACTAGGAAGAAGGAGACATGGACTACTTGTGAATAGTCACTGAAATCCCTATGAATAGCAGTAGAACACTGTTAGATAGCACCACAATATTGGATATTGAAAGATGATGTCAAATATTGTGCCAGAAGATGGGCTCCTCAGGTTGGAAGTCACTCAAAATACAACTGAAGAAAAGCTGCCTACTTAGAGTTGATTGTGATGATGCAAATGGAATAAAACTTTCGTGACCTTCATTTGCTGATGGGACACAACTCAAAATGAGGAAAAACAACTGTAAATATATGGTAATCATTGGAACATGGAATGTATGAGGTATGCATTTAGGAAAATTGGAAGTTGTTTAAAATGAAATGGAATGCATAAACATCGATATCCTAGGTGTTAATGAGCTGATATGAACTTTCATTGGCCACTTTGAATCTACAGTCATATGTTTAACTGTGCTTGGAATGACAGATTAAAGTTCTGTCTTGAAGTACAGTGCTATCTGTAATAGGATAATATCCATACACCTACAAAGGAGTCCTGGTGTGGTGTTTTGGGTTAATGTGCTGGACTGCAAAGTCTATTTGAACCACAAGGTTGGAAGCTCAAGTTCAGCAGCTACTCCTCAGAAACCCTATACAGGGTCTCTATGGGTTGGAACTGACTTAACAGTGCAAACCAACAAGGAAGACCAGTTAATGCAAATATTATTCAAATTCATGTACCACATGAATATGTAATGATGTAATCAAAGAATTCTACCAGCTTCTTTAGTCTAAAATTGATCAAACAGGTAATCAAGATGCATTGATAATTACTGGCAATTGGAATGAAAAGGTTACAAGTGAAGAGGAAGGATCAGTCATTGGAAAATCTGTTCTTGGTGATAGAAACAATGCTAGAGTCAAACAAGCTGGATTCAGATAAGGGTGTGGAGTGAGGGATATCATTGCTGATGTCAGATGTTTCTTGGCTGTAAGCAGAAAATACCAGAAAGATGCTTACTTGTGCTTTACTGACTACACAAAGGCTTTCATTTTGTGGATCATGACAAGTTATGGTTAACACTGTGGAGAATGAGGATTCCGGAAGACTTAATTGTGCTCATGAAGAATCTACATAAACCAAGAACAGTCTTTCATACAGAACAAGGGAACAGTGAATAATTTGAAATCAGTGAAGATGTGGGCCAGTGTTGTATTATTTTCTCCGTATTTATTCAATGTCTACATTTCTAACAACATTCTGTTGCTGGTGTCATATATATTCTCTGAAGCGGTGGAGACTTTCTGTATAGCTTTTCTTATTTTACTCTGGGTCCATACTGTTGTTGTTAAGTGCCGTGGAGTCGGGTCCAACTCATAGCAACCTTGTACAGGGTTTCCTAGGCTATAAATCTTTACGGGAGCAGAATGCCTCATTTTCCTCCCGCGGAACAGCTGGTAGTTTTGAACTGCTGACCTTTCGGTTCACAGCCCGATTCGTAACCACTACGCTACCAGCGCTCCTTTACTAGACATCCATAATTCTACTAACAATCACTTCAAGCCAATTTAGGCTTTTACTATAGTTTTTAAGTGCCATCAAGTCAGTTCCAACTCATAGAGACCATATATAGGATTTCCAATGAGCAGTTGGTGGGTGTGAACTGCCAGCTTTGTGGTTAGCAGTCCAGTGTTTATCCTACAGTGTCACACCAAGACTCTGCTTCTACTGTTGCTGTTGAAAGTGCCATCAGGTCTGTTCTGACTCATAGCAACCTTGTGTAGGGTTTCCAATGAGCAGTTGGTGGGTTTGAACTATCACCCTTGTGGTTAGCAGTCCAGTGCTTATCCTACAGTACCACACCAAGACTCTGATTTTACTGTTGTTAAGTGTCATTTAGTCTGTTTTGACTCATAGCAACCCTGTATAGGGTTTCCAAAGAGCAACTGGTGGTTTGAACTGCCAACCTTGTGGCTCATGATCCAGTGTTGATTCCACAGTGCCACGCCAGAAGGTAACTTTAATGTCTTCCATGCTGTAATCATCATTTATTGCTCAAACAACTTCTTATTTTATGTATCTCTTTGAGTACCTTTCCATTTTTCCCGTATCAAATTCTGTCAGTTATGTAGTGTTGCTCTGACAGAAACACTGTAAATTGGTGACTTTAACAAACAGAAATTTACTTTCTCACCAATTATGATCCTAGAATTCCAAGTTCAGGAATTTTATGGGAAAGCGCTCTCTCTCTTGGTTCTCGAGGAATGTCCTTGTCTCTTTGAACTTCTGCTCCTTTGGGTTGACATCTCTGCTTACCCATCTCTGTTTCTCTTACTTGCTTGTTTAATCTCTTCTTTGTCTCAGAATTGATTAATTCAAGACATACTTTATGCTTAGCATGCCTCATTATCATAACAGATATAATCTGAAAAAGATTATAACCATAGGCATGTTGTTGTTAGTGCCCTCGAGTCAGTTCTGAACCTTAGCAACCCTATGCAGGGTTTCTGAGGAGCAGCTGGTGAGCTTGAACTGCAGACGTTGTAGTTCAAACTGACTTTGCAGTGCAGCGCATTAACCCATGACGCCACACCAGGACTCCAACAATAGGCATAGACGTTAAGAATCGCAATACATATTTTTGAGGGACACAATTCAATTCTTAATAGTCCCCTTTCAGTCAACAGCACTTTGGTTTTATATATTTATTTTATTATTTTTATTTGAACCGTATTAAGAAGGTATGATGCATCTTGAAGGGAAATTTCCATTTTTAGAAAGTTTTCTAGATATATTAATAATTTTGCCCAAAATAAAACCCTATAAATAGTAGTGACTATTGCAGTAAATCATGATAATGCTATTGCAAATAATAAACTACATTATACAACTAGTAAAGTGAAACAGTTGTATTGTGAAAACCTTGTGAAATTTTATCCAAATCTTCCATCTGCAAACCAAAAAATAGAGCCACAAGACAGACTGGTGAGTGTTCTATTGGTCATGTTGCCAGGCAACCTCAGACAGTATCATAGACACCCAGTTGAGCAGCCATAAAGTCAAACTAAAAGATATCTTGGAAACAGAAAGGTCCAATGACAGGGAAAGAAAGGAAAGAGGAGGGAGGGAGAGGGGAAAGGAAGGGAGAATTAAACAAAGAAAGAGGAAGAGAGAGAGTCTTTTGAACAGTTGTCCATGTTAATCGTGACTACATTTATTTTAACCCCAGAAACATGCAGCTCATTTAGAGCAAAATTATTTGAATTTCTTTTTCCTTCACTGCATTTGCCTGTTTTTCTGTGCCTTCCTGTATGAGTTCAAAGGTTTGAGCAAGATGCATTATTGTTATTTTTCAGAGTGATGCTACAAATCATTTCCAACACATTCTTATTCTGTTTAACTAAAAGTTCAATGAGATTTTAATCATATAGTATAGTATTATATTTGATTTAATAATATTTAAAATACTTAATCTGTAATTTAAATTGATATACTTAGTTTGAAAAAAATTTCAAAGTTAAAAAAAATCTACTGCCTATAGTTAACCCCTTTTGTGATATTTATGTAATAACTCCTGATATAGATGAACAGAAAGCATTGCACACAGGAGAAATAAAATAATTAGTTGGTAAATTATATCAATATTACCAAAAGATTGCCTACTGGCTTTTTTATGTGTGAGATTATCTAGTATGTCTAAGAAGTTTTCTTGAGAAAAGAAAGATATAACTTACACATAGCTTTTCAGGAATATAATTACCTGGTATGGCATTGTAGGATAAGCACTGGATCACAAGGTCTTATATTACTACAAGGTCAGTGGTTCCACTCACCAGCCACTCCTCGGAAACCCTGTAGGTTTGCTATGAGACAGAACCAATTTGAAGACACTTAAAAACAAAACAGTAAAACAGAATGAGAAGAATTAATTGTTCCGATCTTCCTCTGGGGTACATTAATGTCTGCTGCACTTAGGGAGGTATATGTTGGCCCATGTGGACTCTGATCTCTTTGAGAACAAAGACTATATATAATTCATTATATTAATTCATTGTGATAACTTTCATTCTTCACACAGTTCTAGACACAGTGTTGTTGTTGTTAAGTGCCATCAAGTCAGTTTGTACTCATAGCAACCCTGTTTAGAGTTTCTGAGGAGCAACTGGTGAGCTTGAACCGCTGACCTTGCGGTTCAGAGCATCTTTGCAGACCAGTGCATTAACCCACAGCACCCCCAATAAGTGAAGTGTGAAGAATTATTGTGGTTATCATCATCATCATCATCATTGCCATTCTGAACTTTGAAAATGATTAGGAAAAAATACTTATTAGTATTTTATTTTAAAAGCAGGATAAGCATTGGACTGCTAACCACAAGATCAGTGGTTCAAATTCACCAACCACTACTTGGAAACCTTGTAAGGGGACACTATGAGTTGTAAGGACTCCTTGTGTAGCACTGTAAGATAAGCAATGGACTAGTAAATGAAAGGCTGCTGTTCAAACCTACCAGCCATTCCTTGGGTTGCTATGAATGAGCACTGACTTGATGGCACATAACAACAGCAGTAATAATATGAGTCGTAAATGTAGCTAGATTGTATGTGATGAAAATTAGAAAATTGTCTTTACAGAAATATCTTGGTGCTCTTAAGTCTAGGAGAAAGAAAATGGAAAGTTTTAGACACCAAATTACATAATTGCATGGTGCTATAGGATAAGCATTGGACTGCTAACAACAAGGCTGGTGGTTTGAGCCCACCAGCTGCTCTGAAGGAGAAAGATGAAGCTTTTTACACAGAACAATGACAACAACAATATGTTTTAGTAGCTTGTAACAAGGTCCTTGGCTCAGGCTGCTTGGCTTTGTATGCTCGGTCAGCCACTTACCAACGATCTAATATTGGGCAAGTCACTTACCCCCTTTGGTACCTTAGTGTCCTTGGTTTCACAGGTAATGATAATAGTAGTTATCTCAAGGTTGTTGTGAAGTTTAATTGTGTCAATGAGTAAAAATAATTCAGAAATATTTTAATATTTGACATAATTGCTATAAAGAAAAATATGTGTTAAGATTATTTTACTGGGTCTTCAAAAAGTCAGTCAAATATCACAATTGGTGGTTCAACACTGTCTAAATCTGTAGCCACTTGGGCATTTTTATCAGATGAGGAATATACATGATTTTTGTTAAATGAGTTATTAATTTTATTTTTGTTTACTTGCAAAAGTTATTATTGTGCAGATCTTTAGTTACTAATTATGTATGAATAATCTAGGTGTTGAAAGATTTTGGAAACTGTAGCATTATAGCTTATGTTCAACTAAAAGATAGAAGCCACGTTTACATGTTTAAAAAAATGATGCCTTATACCATTTTCCAGGCATCCTATTTTGTTGCTTATAGCTGTTAAAAGTCTAAGACTTTATAGGTAACATATAGTGCATTCAACTGTAATATTCATAAGGGACAGAATTAATTATGTGGCTGTGGTTTGGCTCATGTTGTGTAATTATGGCTTTAATTTGAAAAAAAAAAAAAAATCTAATCCTTCAATTGTGATCTGTGATTTTGTCCCGAATTATCAAACTCTTTATCTGTTTATATGGGACAGTGGAATTATTTCTTCTTAATACCTTGCCAAAGAATGGACAGGTATTTAGAGAGCATTATATTTCCTTGTAATTAATTAACCAATCAAATTTTTTTGTTAATGTGGTGATTGTTCTTATTCGTCTCTGCAAGTAATTGGAAAACACTGATAAAAAGACGTCTTTGCCTTTAAGGAACATACAGACTTGTGGAAGGATGAGTAATTCACAGTTAGTCTTGTTTACAATGACATTTAAGCCAAGGTATAAAGGAATAGAGAGATAAGAATACTTAGGGTTCTCAGGGTGAGTCTTAAAGTAGATGATAAATGTCACCCAAACAGGGTGAGAATTTGGTTTGAAACTCTCTACTGAGCCCTCTACTCTGCAAAGCAACTTTTATGTGACGTGCTAGACAGGTATCTTCCATTCTTTGCAACTATTATTTCAAACCCTTTTTACTCTTCTCTGCTCTAACTCCTTCATGGTTCTCCTCTCTTGTTTTTTAACAGATGACCTAGAGGAGAACAGCATCCATGCCATGAGAAACTCTGAGGTTCTTACTCCCTCAGTTCTAAAGTTACCTGTACCAATTAATCCTTTTGATGCCTCTTTATAAATTAGTATCTGTATGCATGTTCTGTTCTTAATATTTTTACATGTTCTGAGCATCCTAAGGCAAATGAATCTTTTTTATTCTTTATCATTCAGTCTTCTCCCTTTTTCTTGATTCCTTCTCATTGGCATTAAACACACCATATTACCTTTCTCCACCACTCATCTGTCAGTTTGTTGTACAGTGGTCACTTGTGAGTTGTTGTGATTCTGGAAGCTATACCACTGGTATTTTAAATCCCAGCAGGATCACCCATGGTGGACAGGTTTCAGATGAGCTTCCAGATGAAGACAGACTAGGGAGAAGGAGTGCTAAACTACTTCAGAATATTTTGTCACTGAAAACCTTATGAATAGCAGAG
>NW_006408530.1:4432388-4434622 GCF_000296735.1 Chrysochloris asiatica | reverse complement strand
TATTATTCAAATTTATGCACCAACCACTAAAGCCAGTGAGGAAGAAATAGAAGAATTCTACCAACTTATTCAATCTGAAGTTGATCAAACATACAATCAAGATGTATTGATCATTACTAGTGATTGGAATACAAAGGTGGGAAACAAAGAGGAAGGATCAGTAGTTGGAAAATATGGCCTTGTTGATAGAAATAATGATGGAGAATGCATGGAAGAATTCTGCAAAATCAATGATTTGTTCATTTCAAATACCTTCTTTAGACAGCCTAAGAGATGATTGTACACATGGACCTCAACATAGGAACACACAGAAATCAAACTGACTATATCTGTGGAAAGAGAAGGTGGAAAAGCTATATATTATCAGCAAAAACAAGGCCAGGGGCAGACTGTGGAACAGACCATCCATCAATTGCTCATATGCAGATTCAGACTGAAGCTGAAGACAATGAAATCAAGTCCATGAGAGCCAAAATAAAATATGACCTTGAATATATCCCACCTGAATTTAGAGATCATCTGAAGAAGAGATTTGATACATTATACACTAAAAACCGAAGACCAGAAGAGTTGTGGGATGACATCAAGAACTTCATAAAGGAAGAAAGCAAAGGGTCATTAAGAAGATAAGAAAGAAGGATAAGATCAAAATGAATGTCAGAAAAGACACTGAAACTTTCTCTCCAGCATAAAGATGCTAAAGCAACTGGTAGAAATGAGGAGGTATAAGAGCTGAACAGAAAATTTAAAGGTCAGCTTGACAATACAAAGTCAAATATTACAACAAAATGTGTAAAGATCTAGAGTCAGAAAACCAAAAGAGAAGAACACGCTCAGCATTTCTCAACCTGGGGAAACTGAATAAAAAGTTCAAGCCTCTTTTGTTATTGAAGGATTCTCTGGGCAAATTATTGAATGATGCAGAAAGCATCAAAGGAAGATGGAAGGTGATTTAGACACAGAGAGGGAGAGGGGCTGTGTGCTGACGACCGGTGGGCAGGCTTGTAGTGTATAACCTTTGGTTGGTTGATGATGCATGGAAGGGATTGTAACCATGGCAATGAAACCATATACGATAGGATGAATGTACTCAAGTTCTCCCATGTAAACTATCACATAATTCACAATAAAACATTAGAAAAAAAAAAAGAGTAGTCTTGGCAGGCTTTTATTGTGATAACTGAGTAAAAGCTTAACTACATTTAATTTTAAAATATGGAAGAAAGCATATGGAACAATATGGCAACAATGTGCTAAGAAATTATTAGTCACCTGAAATGTAGTGATAATTATACAGGTTAGCAAGCTTTGGTAACTTTTCACTGGAACCAGAACTCGGAATTGGATTTGTAATCATAAACAGAAAAATCTCCATTTATATGTGTGTGTACTTTTGTTATGTTGCTGTGCATGAAGAAAGAATAATAAAAGGGTAGAATTTCAAAACAAAGAAAAAGAAGATGGAAGAAATAAACAGAACCACTGTATGATCAAGACCCAATGATACTTAGGGAGGAAGTCCAAGGTGCATTGAAGGAATTGGCAAAGAACAAGGCACCAGGAACTGATGGAATAAAAATTGAAATCTTTCAGGAAAGTGAGGTGGCACTGGAGGCACTCACTCATCTGTGCCAAGAAATTGGATGACAACTTTGGAAGAGATCCGTATTTGTGCCCACTTCAAAGAGAGGTGGTCAAATGGAATGCAGAAATCATCAGACAATATCTTTGATATCCCACACGAATAAAGTTTTACTCGAGGTACTACAGAAACAGCTGCAACCATACATTGACAGAGAACTTCCAGAGTTTCATGCCAGTTTCAGAAGATGACGTGGAACAAGAGATATCATTGCTGATGTCCGATGGACCTTGGCTGAAAGCAGAGAATACCAGGAAGATGTTTACCTGTGCTTTATTGACTACGCAAAGACTTTCTTTCGATTGTATGGATCCTGACAAGCTATGGACAATATTGTGATGTATGAGTATTCCAGAACACTTCATTGTGCTCATGAAGAATCTGTACATGGGCAGTTGTTCAAATAGAACATGGGAAGACTGGATGGTTTAAAATTAAGACAAGTTTGTGACAGGGTTGTATTCTTTCACCATACTTGCTCAACCTGTATGCTGAGCAAATAATCCGAGAAGCTGGATTATATGAAGAAAAACGTAGCATCAGGATTGGAGGAAGACTCATTAACAACCTGCGATATGCAGATGATACAGAC
>NW_006408530.1:4419938-4423083 GCF_000296735.1 Chrysochloris asiatica | reverse complement strand
TAAAATGGATTGGCAAAGTGGAAGCATCAATGGGCTCAAGCATGGCAATGGTAGTGAGGTTGGCCCAGGATCCGGCAGTGTTTTGTTCTGTTGTGCATGAGGTTAATACTGACTCGATGGCACCTAACAATAGCAACAACAAATTACTTTTCTGCTTTCAAACAAAAATGCCTATGGGTTCAGATTCTCTGTTTTAAGTCTACTTTCAGCTACACCCTCATTCTAATTCTCACAGCTAAAAGTTTTCCAGGAATTGTCTGTATTCTTTGTCTTTCATTCTCATGTTCCCGTCCCAGCTTAACACACTGAAGCTGTTGTTCACTCTTACTGGTTGTCTGAAACTACTCTCTCTAAGGTTCCCAAAGTTAATTATGTGATGAATATAGAATATACTTCTCTGACATCTTAGCACCAGTTTGTTCCATTGATCACTTCTA
Organism: Chrysochloris asiatica; assembly: GCF_000296735.1. Lineage (NCBI taxonomy): Eukaryota > Metazoa > Chordata > Mammalia > Afrosoricida > Chrysochloridae > Chrysochloris > Chrysochloris asiatica. The sequence continues at coordinate 4,422,646 of NW_006408530.1, read as the reverse complement.
TTTGTAAATATTTTTTTCTCTAACACTGTGTACTCCTGTGTTTTATTTCATTGAAAGCCCTTGTCCAATCACATTTATGGAGTTATCCTTCCTGTAATTTGTATCTGTCTTAGCAGAAGTGCAGCCAGAATGCTTCTTAGAAGTGAGGAGGGCAAGACTTCATCTCTTATACTTTAGGGATATTATTAGGAAGAACTAGTCCCTGAAGAAGGACATTATGTTTAGAAAAGTGGAGGGTCATTGTAAAGAGGAACATCCCAACAAAATGGACTGAAACAATGGTAGCAACAATAGGCTAAAATACAACAATTGCGACTCGCAGATTGGTAGTGACTCATAGTGATCCCAACTACAACAGAATAAAACACTGCTCAGTTTTGCACCATCCTGACAATTGTTGCTATGTTTTGAGCATATTGTTGCGGCCACTGTGTGAATCCATCTCACTGAGGGGCTTCCTCTTTATCACGGACTCTACTTTACCAAGCATGATGTCCTTTTATAGGGACTGGTCCAAAGTTTGTGTGATGGAGTCTTGCCATTCTTACTGCTAAGGAGCAGTCTGACTGTACTTCTTTATTTCAGTATCTTTCACAAATACCATAATTCAAAGATATTAATTGTTCTTCAGTCATTCTTGTTGGTTGTTCAGCTTTCACACGCCTATGAGGTGGTTGAAAAAACCATGGGTTGTGTCAGGAGCACCTTAGTCCTCAAAGTGATACCTTTAAAAGAGATCTTCTGCAGAAGATTTGCCCAATACAATAATAGATCCTTTGATTTCTTGACAGCTGCTTCCATGAGTACTGGTTGTGGATCCAAGTAAAATAAAATCCTTGACATTTATCATGTTTATTGGTGCAATTTTGAATCTATACTGAAGGCTGTATTTTTTGGTAGTCATCAAAAGTGCTTCAAGTGATCTTTGCTTTTAGCAGCCGAGGTTGTGTCATCTGCATATTGTAGGTTGTTAATGAGTTTTCCTCCAGACCTGGAGCTTTTTCTTCATATAGTCCATCTTCTTGGCTTATTTGCTCAGGATACAGTTTAAATAAGTGTGGGAAATGGATACAACCCTGATGTACACCTTTTCTGATTTTAAACCATTCAATATCTTCTTTTTCTGTTCAAACTACTGCTTATTGATCTATGCACAGATTAAACATGTACACAATTAGATGTTCTGGAATTCCCTGCACATTCTGGAATTGTACTTACATGATGATATATAAGAAATTAATTTTATAACTATTTTATATTGTATTTCTCCATAACTTTAAAGATGTCATTTTGAGAACTAAGGTACTCCTGACCCAAGCCATGACATTTTCAATCATTTAATATTATCAACAGTTTTGTAATGATCCATACAGTCTAATTCCTTTGCATAGTCAATAAAACAGAAGTAAACATCTTTCTGGTATTCTCTACTTTCAACAAAGATCCATGTGACATCAGCAGTGATATTCCATGAGTTGGTTCTGACTCGTTGCAAACCTGCATAGAGTTTCCAAGGAGCAGCTGGTGGGTTTGAGCCACCAACCAGTGATTGTCCTGCAGCGCCACACCAGGACTCCATAATTGAGTACAACTCTATTGCCATTTTTAAAACATGAAAGCTGGAATTACTTGACCTGTCTAGTATCTCCAAGTGTGAGGGAGTAGCGGTGTTAAGACTGGGTTCACGGTTTGTTTAATACTCCTAACCAAGCTTGCTTGGTATTAAAAAATGTATATTTCTATATTTCTGACAGACTGATACAAACATTCATTGCTTTGATATTTTTACTATTATTTTGTCTCTTCAATATCTTAGTATTTAAACATGAGTAGACACAAACTTTCTGATATGTCAGCATATCATTTTGGTTTGAATTGGAAGGAAGAGGAATTTAGATTATGCCTTAAGGTTGTAAATCAGATGAAAGTAGAATTTCTGTAGAATGGCAAGTGGATATTATTAAGAAATACCATAATGACCCAGTGATATTGGGATTTCTCCATAGAATGGGGGAAACAATTGAGTCAGGGAAAAACAATTAATAAAGGTGTTATGTAGCTCCAATTGTAAATTGAAATTAAAATCTCAGGTCAACTGATTTTTTAAATTGAAAGAAGAGGATGACGATATGAAGAGAGATTGAGATGAATGGAAAAGGAATATGAGAAACATAATATAAAGTAAAGGGAATTATGATATAAAAATATGAGCAGAGTAGAAATAGCCAGGAATTAAAATGTCATACAGAAAAAAATCCCATGCATCAGTGACTGGATTTCATTGATTCAGAATGTTGCCTTAGGACATATCTTTGCCAGAAATATGAAGCAAGACGGGAAATAAGTTGATTGCTCTTCTGCTGAATACCTTTGGAAAATTTAAGAAGAATTTTTATACTGATATGGTTGGGGCAGGAGGAGACTCATACCATCATTTGCTTTCTTAATTTGAACATTCTTTCAGTTCACACAAATTAATAGATGGGAGATTTTGGAATGGTGCACAACTCTTGATTTGTTCTGATATCAGCCAGCAGTTAGAATGTATTGACTATGCTTATCAAAATCAAAAGGAAATATTATTCAGTAATCCAGAACTTGATTGGAACTTAATCCAACAGCATTTTAGGAGGTTGTGGAACAATATACACTTGTCTGTGGATATTCATCAGCTACATGCTCAAATTTATGATATAAGTAATTCTCAA
>NW_006408530.1:4416257-4418758 GCF_000296735.1 Chrysochloris asiatica | reverse complement strand
CTCCATAGCTGCCTCATCATGAATAACACTGAAAGAAAAATTGTTTCAGAAATTGATTTGTTTGGTGTAATGAGTAGCAAAAAAAAAAAAAAAAAGATAAACAAACATGCCCTTTTGGTGACCTTAAGACATATTACTATTATTTGACTATTGCATTAAAATAATTGTAAAGTAATTGGAAATTGCATTTTTTGGCCATGGATTTAGGAGCAGATTATAGATAGATTGGAGTCCTTGTGTAGTACTGTGGGTTAATGCAGTGGACTGCAAAGTCGATTTGTACTGCAAGATCAGCGATTCAAGCTCATTAGCCACTTCTTGGAAACCCAATACAGGGTTGCTATGGGTCAGAACTGACTCAATGGTATATAACAACAAAACAAATAGATTACATTATGCACTACATCTTTTTTTTCATCTCAATAAAAAACACTGGCTTGTTTGCTTTTAATAGTGATTTTTTTTTAATGCTCATCCAGTTTTGGGATCTGATTGCTTTTGTCATTATCTTAATCATGATTTCCCCCCCAGTTATATCATGGTGTGACATTGTAGGATAAATCGCACTGGACTGTGAACCACAAAGTTGGGGGTTCAAATCTAGCTGCTCCTTGGAAACTCTACAGGATTGCTATGAGTTGAAATTGACTCGATGACACTTAACAGCAACAACATTGATAGGAGGGAAGTCCTGGTATGGTGTTGATAGTGCTTATATCCTCAAGTCCTGTTGTTCAAAACCTATCAGTCAGTCTTTGGAAACGCTATAGGGTTGCTATGAGTGACTGTAGCGTAACCGGAAGGCAGAGTGGAACTGTTCATAGGGTTTACAAGACTTTACATTTTTATGGCAGTAGACTGGTAACGCTTTCTCTATGTAGTACCTGGTGGGGTTGAACCACTGACCTTTAACTTAACAGTGAAGCACTTTAACCACTGTTCCACCAGGACTTCTATATATGCTATTTATCGATAATTTGGAATTAAAAATTTATAGTAAGAAGAATGCAAACAAAATCCATCTGTCCTTTCCAGTATTTTCATATTCACAAGTTAAGAAAACAAAATTGTAAATATAGCGCTTAAACAACTAGGTATCTTAATTTGTTGAGTTTTATGTTATTATGTATTTCTCATGTTATTACAAGATATAAATTGTCTAGTAGCTGAATAATTTACTGACAATTAGATATGTATCCATTTTTAACTCTTTTGAGTAAAATAGTGCTGTTGTAACATCTTTGTCCATAAAACCTTTTCTCTTTTATGAGATTTTAAGTTTCCATAAAACAAATTATTATTTCCTTGTATATGAGTATTTGTAAGAAATTAGGTCAAAAGCATTTCATTTGTAATAAGCTACATTGTCTTCAAAAAAGTTTTTTTTTACCTATAAGCATTTACAGCTGCAAAATAAAAAAGTATTTATTTCATACCACCTTTAGCTAAGACAATTTTTTTCCTTAAAAATTATTAAGTTTTGGCTAATAAATTCTTTAATCATCACAGTTCCTATGTAAATAATTAATAGTTTTGCCAGATGTTGAGGAAACTCTTGCCTTTTTAATCGGCTACTTATTTACATAGTGGTAATCCTTGTTCAACTTTTAAATATTGTAAAAAGACCTTATATCTTTTCCTTTCTTATGTATTTCTGGAAGATTTACTTATTTTATTTTATATCTGTGTTTTCTATTATTGGATTATAAACTCCTTTACATTGCATTGCTTGATATTGATTAACATAGTACTGTCTTCAGCAATTTTATATGATGGTTCCTCTGCTAATAAAATGTGATTTTTAATTTTATGGGAATATGACAATTTTACTATGCGAATACAATATAGTAGTTATCCCATCTGCTTTACGCAGAGAAAGTTCTGGGTTTGACCGCAGTGGAACCACCCAGTCACACCTTGTAGTCCTGGTGTGGTGCTGTAGGATGTTGGATGGGCCCAACTAATATCAGTGACAATGAAGATGGCACAGGACTGGGTGTTGTTCTAGTTTGTTTTATATATGGTCACTATGAATGGGACGAGCCCAAAGGCACCTAACAACACCACCATTGATTAGCTGGAAACTAATTTTTCAATATTTTGATTATTTAGTTCCTTATTTATCTTTTTTCCTATGATAAATTGCCTACATTTCAAGTCATTTAGCTTATGAATATTAACTTCACCAGTAAGTTTACAGGGAAAATGAAGAAAGCAAAAACAAAACTGCAGCTGCAAATTGAGCTAATATGTAAATGTATATGAATTTTAAGATGTTTTGTGCATGTGTTTTAGGGTTGTTACTGTTATGTGCAGCCGAGTTGATTCTGACTCAGAGCGACCTGGTATAGGGTTTTCCAAGGTGTATCTGAACCGCTGGCCTTGTGGTTCAAACGGGCCTTGTGGTCCAGTGCTTTATCCCACAGTGTCACATCAGGACTCTGAGTTAAATAACATCTTACTCAAGTTAATAACTTCTTGTCTTTCTAAAAAAAGGAATG
>NW_006408530.1:4415329-4415800 GCF_000296735.1 Chrysochloris asiatica | reverse complement strand
CACATGCATATAAGGTTATTGAAAATATCATGGCTTGGCTTGGGTCAGGTGCACCTTAGTCCTCAAACTGACTTCTTTGCTCTTCAATATATATACTTTTTAATGTTTTATTGTGAATTACGTGATAGTTTATATAGGAGAACATTAGCTTTACATTGATCCTATCCTATATCATTGCATTGTCATGGTTACAATCCTCTCCATGAATCATCAACCAACCACAGGGTTTACCCTGCAAGCCTGCCCCCCAGTCATCAGCACACAGCCCCTCTCCCTCTCTGGGTCTAAAGTCCCAGCTGCTCCATCTCTCCACGTCATCGTCTCTGCCTCCATCTCTGGTGACATTGCTTCTTTGGGTAGGGTCCTGCTCTGGGCTCTTCTCCCTTTGATGGTCCCAGGGACCTCCGCTCCTAGACTGAAAAGTCATTCACTCTCCTTTTGCTACAAAACGTCTACCTTTACATTTCCAAC
>NW_006408530.1:4388478-4393184 GCF_000296735.1 Chrysochloris asiatica | reverse complement strand
TTTTTTTTTTTTTTCTTTCAGGGTTTTATATATGTTTCCTCATTGCCTTCTTGCTTGCATAGTTTCTGCTGAGAGATCCGAGCTTCATCTGACTTGCTTGCCTTTGTATGTAACACTGCCTTTTCCCTAGCTGCTTTCAGTATTCTCTCCTTATCTTTGATTTTGGAGAGCTGGATTATGATATGTCTCGGTGATTTTCTTTTTGGGTCTATCCTTCCTGGGGTTTGTTGAGCTTCTTGAATGTTTATCTTTTCACTTTTCAGGATGTTAGGGCAATTTTCTTCCTGTAGTTCTACAACTATTTATGCTGTGGACTTCTGTGATTCTTCTTGTTCTGGAATGCTGATAAATCTTAAGTTATTCCTCTTCATGTTGTCTAACGTGAATCTTAGACTTTCTTCAGATGTTTTTATCCTTTTTTTTTGTTTGTTCATCTGTCTTAGTGGTATTGAGAGATTTGTCTTCCAGCTTACTAGTTATGCCTTCCATCTCTTCTATTTTACTCCTTTGCCCTTTCAGTATATTGCCTATTTCTGATATTCTATTATTGATCATTTGGACCTCTTTCTGTATGTTTTGAATTGTTTCCAATGCTGTATCTATCTTATCTGATTGTTCCTGTAGCACATTCCTGACTTCCTCCTTATTTTTCCTCAACTCCATTGTAAAGTGTTTGAAACATTTTATAATCATTTTTCTGAATTCCATCTCATGCATTTCCAAGGCCTGTCCTCCTTTAAGAATGTAGTCCAGGTCTACCTCTAGGTCATTTGTCTCAGACATTTTAACTTGTTTCTGGACATGTGCTGATATGGTCATCTGCTTTTACTTCTTGGACATATTTAGTGTTTATCTGTGACCTTAACAATTAACTGAATTGTGTTTTGGTATTTTTTTATTCTTTCTGATTGCTTCCAGGTAGATGTGATCAAGATGTCAGATTCCCTTTTCATTCTTCTTCTTGCTTAACTCAGAGTAACTTTCAAAGGTGTTGTCTGCCTCCCTGGTGTTTGGCAGTTGATATTGGTTCTTGCTTTGGTTTTGTTTTTTTTTAGAGAGTGTGATTGTAGCTTGACTATATGACAGCAGTTGCTGTCTCTTCTTGGGTAATATAGGGAGAGAAAAAGTCCCCCAAAGGTAAAAGAGGAAGCCTAAAACAAGAAAATAGCAACAACAAAAAACAAGAAAGAAAACAAACAAACAAACAAAAAAACCCCACCCAAACAACAACAACTAAAAAGCCTAGATTGGGTACTGTAGTTTATAATTGCAGAAAGGGAAGAGGAGGGAGAGAAGAAAAAGAAAAAAAAAAATCTGTTGCCTAATATTGATATGGGTTTAATGTTCTCTTTCAGCTTTTGCCTTCAAGGCTGTGTGATAAATTTCAAGATGCCACTGTTGGTTATTATGCTATACCTCAGGATTTAATTTAATTTTCATCCTGTTTTATTTTTAAACTAACTTTTCTTCTCCACACCCCTTTTTCTGGCCTTTTCCCTATTGAAAAAAAGAGTTCAGGGCCGGTTCTTGGGCTGAGAGTTGAGCATATACTATTAGAAAAGGTTCAGACAGACTTGTTCAATGTATGGTTGCAACATACCTTCAATCTGTTAAAAAAAAAATTTTTTTTTTTTACAGTATCTGAAAAGCACAATATAACAAAGCACAGGGACGTCTGTACTCCTGTTCTTATCTGTACACCAAGGCTTTTGTTTATATCCCCCACTGGTTCCTAATGTGGAAGGTAGCAGTTCTGTTTTCCTTTGTGTTATTATCTTTTGAGCCTAGTTGGCACCTATTGTTGTTGTTTGTTTTGTTGTTGTTAAGTGCAGTAGAGATGGTTCTGACCCATAGTGACCCTGTATAGGGTTTCCAAGGAATGGCTGGTGAACTTGAACCACCTACGTTGCAGTTCAAACGACTTTGCAGTCTGGCGCATTAACCCACAGCCTCACCTTAAAATCTTTTCTGAATCATAGAGACCCTATGCACAGCAGATTGAAACAGTGCCCATCCTGCATCTTCCTCACAATTGTATTTGAGCCCTTTGTTGTTGCCATGAAGTCAGTCCATCTTGTTATGGATCTTCCTCTTTTTTCACTGACCCGCCATTTTACCAAGTATGATATCCTTCTTCAAGAACTGATCTCTCCTGACATGATATATAAAGAACAAGAAAGAGACAGAGTCTCCCATTCTCATTTCTAAGGAACATTCTGACTTTATATCTTCCAAGACACATTTGTTTCCTCTTCTAGCAATCCATGGTACTTTTAGTATTCTTCGCCAACACCCTAATTCAAAATTTTTATATTATCTTCCTCATAAATTGTCCATCTTATTCATGCATTGGAGGTGATTGAAAAATGCCATGCCTTGTGTCAGGTACACATTAGTTCTCAAAGTGACATATTTGCTCTTTAACACATAAAAATATGTTATGCAGCAGATTTGCCTAATGCAATACATTATTTGATTTCTTGACTGCTGCTTCCATGAGTGTTGATTGTGGATACAAGCAAAATGAAGTCTTTGACAACTTCAATTTTTTCTGTGTTTATCATTATTTAATTTATTTGTCCTGTTGTGAGCATATTTGAATCTTTACATTGAGGTACAATCCATGCTGATGTCAGTAGTGTTTGATTTTCATAAACAAGTGCTTCAAGTCATCTTTACTTTCAGCAAGCAAAGGCTTGTCATCTCTGTATCTAAAGTTAATGAATCTTCTTCCAGTCCTGATGCCATGTTTTTCTTCATATAATGCAGATCCATGGATTATTTGCTCAGCATACAGATTGAATAAGTATGGTGAAATGATACAACCGAACTCATGTCTTTCCTGATTTTAAACCATTCAGTATTCCTTTGTTCTGCTTGAATGACTGCCTTTAGGTCTATGTGCAGGTTCCTCATGAACAGTATTATGTGTTCTTTTCAATGGTATCTATACTTTGTTAAGTGTCACACAGTTGAAAGCCTTTGCATAGCTAATAAAGCACAAGTAAACATCTTTCTGGTATTCTCTACTTTTCTCTAAGATCCATCCGATGTTAACAGTGATATTCTTCATTCCACATCCTCTTCTGAATCAAGTTTGAATTTTCTTACAGTTCCCTGTTAATATACTGCTATAATCTTCTTTGGATTATCTCCAGCACAATTTTACTTGCATGTGATTTTGATGATACTGTTAGATAATTTTTTGCATTCTGTTGAGTCATCTCTGTTTGGAATGGGCACATATATGGATCTCTTTCAGACAGTTGGTCAGGTAATTGTCTTCCAAATTTCTTAGCATACACTAGTGCTTGCTGCATGTCTTTGTTGAAAGATTTCAGTTTGCAAATGCAAACAATGTCAGTTCTTGGCGTCTTGTTTTCCACTATTGTCTTTAGGGCAGCTTGCACTGCTTTCTTCCATACCATCCATTCTTGATTTTATGCCCTTTTTTGAAATGCTTGAGCATCAACCCACTTTTGGGATTCCCACCATCATTTTTTTAATGTTTCAATCATTCAATATCTTTTTAATGTTTCATCATTCAGTATTTTGTCCATAGAATGCTTTAATATTTAAAGTTCAGACATGAATTATTCTGAAGTTCTTTCAGCTTGAGAAATGTTGAGTATGGTCTTCTCTTTTGGTTTTATAGCTCCAGGTCTTTGCATATTTCATACTTTGCATACTTGACTTTGTCTTCTTGTGCTGGTCTTTGAAATTTTCTATTCATCTCTTTACTTCCTCATTTTGTCTAGCTGCATTAGCTTATCTCTGTTTAAGAACATGTTTCAGATTTTCTTCTGACATTCACTTTTGTCTTTCTTTCTGTGTTTCCAGTGATCTTTTGTTTTATTCATGGATGATCTTCTTGAAGTCATCACACCATTCTTCTGGTTTTCGGTCATTAGTGTCTAATGCAGTAAATCTGTTCTTGAGGTGGTCCATAATTCAGATGGATGAAATTTATAGTCATATTTTGGCTTTTGTAGACCTGTTTTAATTTTCTTGAGCTTCAGTCTAAACTTACATATAAACAATTAATTGTCTTAAACTGGGTCCGTCTTTGTTTGGCTGATGATATTGAGCTTCGCTGTCATCTCTTACTGAGCTTCGGTGTCATCTCTTACAACAGATGTAGTTAATTTGATCCCTGTGTATTTCATCTGGTGAGATCCACATGTATACTTTCCTATTTTATGTTGTTTTAAAAAGGTATTTGCAACTTTTGAATAAGTCATTGGTTACACAGAATTCTATAATGTGATCTCCAGCATCATCGTTTCTATCACCAAGACCTTATTTTCCAACTACTTATCCTTCCTCTTTGTTTCCAAGTTTTGCATTTCAGTCACCAGTAACGATCAGTGCATCTTGATCAATTTAGGCGGAAGAATTTAATAAAATTCTTCAATTTCATCATCTGTAGTTTTAGTAGTTGGTGTGTAAATTTGAATAATAAAGTTTGTAATAAGTCTTCCTTATAGAAATATGGATATTATCCTATCACAGACATCGCTGTACTTTAAGATAGAACTTGAAATGTTCTTTTTGGCAATTAATGCAGTGCCATTTCCCTTTAATTGGCTATTTCAGCACAGTAAACCATATCACGATCTAATTCAAAATGGTCACTACTAGTCCCTTTCTGCATATCAATACCTAGGATTGTTGTTGTTGTTGTCAGGTGCCATTGAGTTGGAACC
>NW_006408530.1:4357327-4387728 GCF_000296735.1 Chrysochloris asiatica | reverse complement strand
AAGGTGAATACCTAGGATATCACACTTTAATCATCCCATTTCATTTTGACAACTTCCAGTTTTCCTAGACTCATACTGTGTACATTTCATGTTCCAATTATCAGTAGATATCTACAAATGTTTCTTCTTATCATGAGTTATGCCGTATTTACAAATGAAGGTCCTTCGCTCCATTAATATCATTATAGTTGACTTTATTTTGAGGAGTTAGCTCCACCTCACTTCTATTTTCAGTGCCTTTTAATCTAAGCGGATCATCTTCTGTTACTATATCTGGCAGTGTTCTGCTGCTATTCATAAGATTTTCAGTGGCTAACCATTATGAAGTAGCTCTGATTCTTTTCTTCTTTCTAGTCAATGTTAGTCTGGAAACTCTGCTGAAACCTGTCCACCATGGGTAACCCTGCTGGTTTTTATATACTCGTGGCATAGTATCCAGCATCCCAGCAATACACAAGCCACCACAGAATGACAAATTGATTCATGATTTTGGGGACTATCACCTGTACTCACAGTGAAGTGTGTTGTTGTTGTTAGGTGACATCAAGTTGGTATCAACTCATAGCTACCCTATACACAACAAAAGGCAACACTGCCCGGTACTGGGCCAGCCTCACATTTGTTGCCACGCTTGAGCCCATTCATGCTGCTACTTTGCCAATCCATCTTGCTAGGGGTCTTCTTGCTTTTCTCTGATCCTCCACATTACCAAACATGAAATCCTTCTCCAGTGACTGGTCCCTCCTGACAATATGTCCAAAGTATGAGAGAGGAAGTTTGGCCATCTTGGGCTTCAAGGAGCACTGTGGCTGCATGTCTTCCTACACAGATCTGTTGGTTCTTTTGGCAGCCCAAGGTACTTTCAATATTCTCTTCCAACACCATAACTCAAGTGCATCAATTCTCCTATGGTCTTCCTTTATTCACTGTCTAGCTTTCACATTCGTATGTTGTTGTTAAGTGCTGTCGAGTTGATTCTGACCCATAGCGTATGAAGTTATTGAAAATACAATGGCTTGGGTCAGGCACACATTAGTTCTCAGGCTGACATCATTGCTCTTCAACACTTTAAAAAGGTCTTGTGCAGCAGATTAGCCTAATGCAATATGTCGTTTGATTTCTTGATTGCTGCTTCCATGAGTGTTGATAGTTGATCCAAGAAGAATGAAGTCCTTGACAACTTCAATCTTTTCTCTGTTGATAAGAATGTTGTTTATTGGTCCAGTGGTAAGGATTTTTGTTTTCTTTACATTGAGATGCAATCCATACTGAAGGCTGTGCTCTTTGATATTCATCAGTAAATGTTTTAAGTCTTCTTTACTTTCAGCAAACAAGGTTTTATCATCTGCATATCACAGGTTGTTAATGAGTCTTCCTCCAATCCTGATGCCACGTTTTTCTTCTTATAATCCAGCTTCTATGATTATTTGCTCAACATACAAGTTGAATAATTATGGTGAACGAATACAACCCTTTAACACACCTTTCTTAATTTTAAACCATTCAGTGTTTCCATGTTTTGTTTGGACAACTTCCTCTTGGTCCATGTACAGATTCCTCATGAGCACAATGAAGTGTTCTGGAACACTCAATGTTGTCCGTTGCTTGTCATGATCCACACAATTGAAAGTCTTCGTGTAATCAATAAAACACAGGTAAACATCTTTCTGGTATTCTCTGCTTTCAGCTAAGATCCATCAGAAATTAGCAATGATATCCCTCGTTCCACATCCTTTTCTGAATCTGGCTTGAACCTCTGGAAGTTCTCTTTCCGAGTATGTATAGGATTACTGAAAGGGGCATTTTTCTTACTATTAATTGTGCTAGTAATTTTATTCTGAAAGTAACACATGTTTATATTAAAAATTCCAACTTACAGTAGACTACTGAGTAAAATATAAAGGTTACTTACTAATATTTTTTACTCAGAAATACCATGTTCAGCCAGCAATTCTTTCCAACTACATATAAAAATTCACACAAATACTTATACACACATGCTGAGCATTCTTTTTTTTTTAATAAATGTTTTATTGTGAATTATGTGATAGTTTACATGGGAGAACATTAGTTTTACATTCATTCTATTGTATATCATTTCATTGCCACAGTTACAATCCTCTCCATGCATCATCAACCAATCAAAGGATATACGCTGCAAGCCAGCCTTCCTCCCACTCCTGGTCATCAACACACAGCCCCTCTCCCTGTCTGGAACTCAAGTCCCCAGCTGCTCCTTCTCTCCATGTCATTGTCTTTCCTCCCTCTCAGGCATCACTGCTGAGTATTCTTTTTATAAATGAATACTCAGCAAGTATGTATGGAATTTCACTTTACTTAAATCTAATAAAATTCTTTTGTTACTGTTTCAAGGATGCTGGTATTAGAGACTCTCAAGTTAAAGCAAAACATATTTAACTCATGGCACAGCAAGTAGCATGAGCATCAACATATTCGTGCCAGTTCTACTTGCTTCTCCGCTTCCATGAAGGCAATGAAGACACCCCTGTTGGTTGCATATGTACTCACTGGGTTGCATTAAAGGAAAAGAGCAGTGAGTAGGGGAACCCAACAGTTTCTAACAAGTGGCATGTTTGCTCTTTATTCCAGGGGTAGAGCTCATCTTATTTTCAAAGTCATTCACTACAAATACAATCCTGAAAAATGAGCTGGGTAAAGAGTGGTCCTGGCTTTGAATTCATGGCATATCCAGCATGTAGGGATGCAGGAGACTTATGGAGCTGTGCCTTCCTACAATATACATCCTTTGGTTCTTCATAATCTTGGTTCCTGGTGAATTTTCACATGAGTATGTGGCACTGTGAGTTAATACGCTCAACTGCAGTTGGTTTGAACCACAAGGTCAGCAGTTCAAGCTCACCAGCTGCTCCTTGAAAATCCTATACATGGTCACTATGGGTTAGAACTGACTCGACGTCACTTAACAACAATAACAGCATACCATTCCACTGGACACTCTTGTTAATCTGACAGAGATTAGGACCAAATGCATTCAATGTATCTCATGTAGTAAATATGTAAGGCTGTTATTAACAACAAGAGTAGGTGAACCTGCAGTATTGATCATGTACCCAAGAGTCCTAGATTAGTCACCATAAATCATTCCCAGGAAGCATCAGCAAGTCTTATTTTATTCAGCCAATATATAGTCTAAGGACAATCTTATTTAGTGTGACTGGTGTAAAGGAGTTCAGTTCAGACTGATCCCCTGATCTTTGGTTGTCACTTCAATAGATAGTAGATAAACCTATTTTCAGTTCAGAAATAGTCCTTGACCCATTCTACCTCACATATAGACATATAACCCAAAGAGACACAGGTCAATGCAGTTCAAGATTTGTTGTTAAACTTGGTTTGGATTGCCATTATCTTGTTAATGCATATGCAGTGTCATCTAAGGTTTGTAGCTTGGATTGCTGTATATAACATAACTCAAAGCAGTTCAGACATCAGAAGAAGAGGAAGTTTTATTAGACAGAAAAAAATTTATCTTGGTCTTTTTTGTATATGTTGGAGGAAGATCTCTTTTCAGTTGAGTCTGCTGGCACTGTAAAATATTTTTGGACCAACTATGTCCACTTGATTTGTTTTATAGCTTTTGAATTGGGCCAACAAATGAAGCTTATTGCAATTTGCAAACACTGCTTCTCAGAGGCAGGTCTTGTGAAGGTTTTGTCAACATTGATGTTGGATCTAAGTGACAGAGATCTTTAATTTACTCATTTCTTCTTTCACACCCTTCTGGGTATAAACTGGATATAAAGTGTTTCTTTCTCATTTCCATGACATTTGGTTTGTTCCATCTCAGTAACTATGAATTACCTAATCATCTCTTACTCTAATTCAGACTTTTCATATGGAAGGGTTTAGTGTGAATGGTATAAGATTGATTTCACAAAATTTATAGAGAACCATTTTATTTTTCACTTGACTCTACATGAGCCACTACTCCTCTCAGTTTATTGTGCTGTGGTGGCTTTTGTGTTGCTGGGGTGCTGGAAGCTATGCCGTGGGTATTTCAAATACAGCAAGGTTACCGATGGTGGACAGGTTTCAGCTGAGCTTACAGACTAAGAAGGAGTGGCAGACTACTTCAGAATGTTTAGCCACTGAAAACTTTTGAATAACAGTGTAACACTATCAGGTAGCTGCAGAATATTGAATACTGAAAAATTATGAATAACACTAGAATGTTGAGAGATAAAGTGCTAGACAATGAGCATATTAGGTTGGAAGGGAATCAAAATATGACTGGGGAAGAGCTGTATCCTTAAAGTAGAGTTGATCATAATGATGCAAGTGGAGTAACATTTTCGGGACTTTCATTTGCTGATGGGACATAACTGAAAATGAGAAGAAGCAGCTGTAAACATTAATTAATTATTAGAAGATGGGATGTACGAAGTAGTAAAATGTTCTAGGAAAATTGCAAGTTGTCAAAAATGAAATGGCATGCACAATTATTGATATCCTAGGTGTCAGTAAGCTGAACTGGACTGGTAACGGCTATTTTTAATCTGACAGTCTTACGGTTTACTATGCTGGGAATGACAAATTGAACAATGGTGTCATATTCATCATCAAAAACAGCATTTCAAGATCTATCTTCAAGTGCAATGGTATTTGTGATAGGATAATAGCCATACATTTACTAGGAAGACAAGCTAATATCACTATTATTCAAGTTTATGCACAAACCACTAAAGCCAGTGCTTATTGCATTGAAGAATTCTACCAATTTCTTCAGTCTGAAATTGGTCAGAAATGCAATCAAGATGTATTGGTAATTACCGGCAACTGGAATGCAAGGAATGCAAGGTTAGAAACAAAGAGATGTATCAAAACCTGAAAATCATGGCCTTGGTGAAACCATACTGGAAATTGTTCACATGAGTAGATGAGTGCTAGAATTTTGCAAGACCAATTACTTATTCATTGCAAATACCTTTTTTGAGTCAACATAAAAGATGACTATGCATATGGACCTTACCAGATGGAATTACACAGTCATCAAGTTGACTATATCTATAGGAAGAAAGGTCATCCACTAGAAAATGAGCTGGGGCAGACTGTGGAACAGACCATCAATTGCACAGGCTGAAATTAATAAAAGTCCCAAAGAGTGAAAATATGACCTTAGCATATCCCACATGAATTTAGAGATAATCTCAAAAGTCAGATTTGTTATGTTAAACACTAATGACCAAAGACCAGAAAGAAGAGTTGTGGAATGACATCAAGAGCATCATACAAGAAGATAGCAAAAGGTCATTAAGAGGACAAGAGAAGAAAAAGATTAAAATAGATGTTGGAAGAGTCTCTGAAACTTGCTTTCAAGTGTCAAGATTCTAAAGCAAATAGAAGAAATAAGCAGGCAAAAATGCTGAACAGAAGATTTCAGAGGACAGTTCAAGAAGACAGTTAAGTATTATAATGAAACGTACAAAGACTTAAAGTTCCAAAAAACAGAAGGAAAGAACTTGCTCAGTGTTTCTCGAGCTGAAAGAACGGAAACAAAAATCTGAACTGTGACTGAAGGATTCTCTGGGCAAAATATTGAATGATGTAGAAAGCATAAAGAGAAGATGTAAGAAATACACAGAGTCACTGTACCCAAATGATTGGTGTTCAACAATTCTAAGAGATAGCTTGTGATCAAAATCCATTGGTATTGAAGGAAGACGTTAAGGTGCACTGAAAGCATTGGCAAAGAACAAGTCTTCGGAAATTGATAGAATTTAAATTTAAATCTTTCAACAAATGATGTAGCACTCTTCTATGCCAAGAAATTTGAAAAACAGCTACCTGACCAACTGACTGGAAGATATACATATTTGTTCCCATTCCAATGAGCGGTGACACAACAGAATGTGGAAGTCATAGGACAATATCATTAATAACACATGCAAGTAAAATTTTACTAATGAAAATTCAAAAACGTGTTCAACAGTTCATTGACAAGGAACTGCCAGAGGTTCAAGCCAGATTTGTATGAGGACATGGAAGTAGTGATATATATCATTGCTGGCTTCAGATGGATCTTGGCAGAAAATAGAGAGTACTATTAAATTGCCTGTGCTTTAATAACTATGCAAAGGCTTTTGACTGTGTGAATCATGACAAGCTATGGACAACATTGCAGAGAATGGGTATTCCAGAACACTTAGTTGTGTGTGCTCAAGAGAAACTTGTACATAGATGAAGAGAGAGACAGTCATTCAAACAGAACAAGGGGACAGTGAGTGGTTTAAAATCAGGAAAGGTGTGTGCCAGGCTTTATTCTTTCAACATACTTAATCTATATGCTGATTAGATAAATGACATCATGATAAATGGAGAAAAGACTGAAGTTGTCAAGGACTTCATTGTGCTTGGAACCATATCAACAGTTATGGAAACAGACATGAAGAAATCAAGTCATATATCTCATTAAGTTAATTTTCTGTGCAAGACCTCTTTAACATGTTCAAGAGCAGCGATGTCATTTTGAATAGTAAGGTGTGCCTGACCCAAGCCATGGTATTTTCCTATACATGTTAAAGTTGGACAATGAATAAGGAAGACCATAGAAGAATTTTGACATTTGGCTTGTGATATTGGAAAAGAATATGACAGGTACCATGGACTGCCAAGAGAACAAACAACTCTATATTGGGAGAAATATAGCTAGACTGCTCCTCAGAAGTCTGAGCAGATGGGCACAGTGGCTGGGGCAATGGTCTCAAGTGGAACAGTTACTTTAAGGATGGTGCAGAACCAGGCAGTATTTCATTCTGATTACATAAGGTTCCTATGAGTGGGAATCTATTTGACGGCACCTAATGACAAATTTGTGAGCCATTATCGTGGATTCACTGAGTAGTGTACTGAATGTTATGCTTATTATCTTCATGATCTAGTACTGTGTCAACACAACAAGAAAATCCAGGTAGTTATAACTGTGTTAGATTTGTATACTCTAGGATTCTCTGTCTGGGCTGCATTGGTATATTTGAATTTATACTAATTAGGCTAGCTTGGGTTTGCTGATAGGGTGAAAAAAGATGCATCATGCCCAGGAATATTGATAGTAAAAGTCTGTATTTTTAAAATTATTTTATGTAATCCTTCATCCCTTTCATCTTGATAATTACCTAGGAAATGACCAAGAGAAGATAAACTTTTTGTTAGGAAGGCTGCATTCAATAACCAGACTGCCTTACAAAGATGGGTGGATCAGGAGTTAAGGATTTTGCGCAGATCTCTATCTTTTTCAGTCAGTTTTTGAAGAGTTCATTCCAATATTCAGTAAAAACTCATGGATGTACGTTGTGTGGAAAATACATCTAATATATAGGCTATTCTTTTTTTGTTGAGTGGCCTTTGTCACATAAGACACATAAGTATTAAATGATAGATAGTCAGGAAGTTAAACACATGACCAGTTTAGTTTCATGGACTGCAATGCTGTGATTGGGCACCTGGTGTGGCACTGTAGGATCACCACTGGACTGCGAAATAAAAGTTGGTGCTTCAAACCCACCAGCTGCTTGGGAGCCATATGTGAGTGGAACTGACTCAACAGCACTTAACAAAATCAACAACAATGGCAGAACTAGAGTTAGCTGATTGGATTCGATGCAAAGCTTTATAATCTGAGACAAAGTAAGAGGGTGATGCAGACACCAAACACTGTATTCCTATAATTCTTGATTGAATTCTGAGACATTCGGACAGGTACAGATGGCTGTCGTTTTCTTTTGACAGGGAGACTTCAACCTCACCCTTAGTTATCTGTTTTCCTTTCCGTCTCTGAGGCTCAGGTAGAGAAGAGCAGAAAGGTCTGAGGGCATAAAGAGCAGCGTCATGCAGGTGAACATGTACTTTGAGTTCAGAGTGACCACTCAAATGAACTTTTAGTGTTTTCTGCCATCACAAAGCTATATGCTGAATAATAAGGGCAGCCTTGCTGACACCATTTAGATCAATTTGAAGACTCCTTTACTTAGTAACCACAGTCTTATTGCTTTTCTGTGAGAAGTGTTGGGTTTACTGCTCCACTGTCATGAAAACATCCCTTTCTCTTCCTGTCCAGAGGGGAGTAAAATGAAGGTATCATTCGATTAGCTTCCTTCAGTCTTACCTCTTGCTATATTAGTAATATGTTTTCTGTTACATTTTACAGGTGCACATGACTTTAAGTCTAAAATGATGCCACTGACATCTCCACTCTTAGAATAATGTGAAATAGCTGTGTTTTAAGTAAATGTTATAGTAAAATTTATTTCTGTCTTATTGCATGTAGTGTTGTGGGTTAATGCGCTGGACTGCAAAGTCAGTTTGAACTGCAAAGTTGGCAGTTCAAGCTCATCATTCAGTCCTCAGAAACTCTAAACAGGGTTGCTATGGGTTGGAACTGGCTCAGTGGCATTTAACGACAACCACAACATTGCATGTTTATATTTATTTAGTTTTATCTGTGCTTGTTTTTCTTCTTTACTCTTTCTCGACTTAACTGTATTATTCTCCTTCCATTTCTCATTCTACTGCTTTATAAATTACTTTTTCTATTACAGTATTTCTGTGGTTACCCTTAAAATTTTAACAGGCATACTTGATTTAAGCATATTTGAATTTAATAATGCCATCAATATCTCTACCGTAATAATGCATTACTGTTTATCACCTCTCTCTTGTACATGTAATTGTTTAATATTTCCTTCCATAATACATTTATATTCTACAGATTAGTAATTAATACTATAATTTGATAAATTCAGTATGCAAAGATGCTTCAAAAAGTTCATGGGAAAATAAGATTTTTTTTAAAATGGAATTTTCCCATGAAATTTTCGATGCACACCCATGTAATTCCCCCTACATCATTATCAGGCCATTTTCTCTCAGTCCTTGTTGTGCTCAGTCATTCATCAAATATTTATTGGGCATCTATGTTGTGTCAGAAACTGGTTTGGGCATCTAGGTAATGCAAATAGTTAAGACACTTGGCTGCTAACTGGAGGGTTCAGGGTTTGAATCACACAGAGGTGACTTGGAAGAAAAGCCTGATGATTTATGTCTGAAAAATTAGTCATTGGGAACCCTGTGGAGCATCCTTATACTCTGGCACACTTGGAGGTACCAGGAATCAGAGGTAACTCAATCTCAACTTGTTGGTTTTAAGTGTATGATTATGTATAGTAGATTGTGCCAGTGTGTGTACATCATTTTTCATTTTGTGAAGGAAGAATGTAGTTAATGAGCCAATTAAAATGTGATAGTGGTATGAACTCTGGATTAAACAATTATATGGGCTGCATATGCCTAGGGTAGATGACAAGCATTATTTTAGATAAGCTGGTTCAAAAAGACCTCTCTGGGTATGTATGAGCAGAGACATTAATAACAAGGGAAGGGGTATTTCACTGGGCAATTTGAGAAGAGCGTTTCAGGCAGAGAAAAGTTCAAGTGCAATACTCCTGGAGCATGTTGAGTGACAGAGAAGGATCCAAAGATGAGGTCTGAAAAATAGCCAGGATCCAGATTTGGTTGAGTGTTGTAGGCCAATGTAAAGATTCTGTAACTCATCTGAAAAGTGGAAGGATTACACAGAACAGGAAGACATCTGATTAGATTTAAATCTTAACTGGATTAAGCTCCCCTCTGTGTGGAGAGTGGACTATTAAGGGGGTGCATTTAGAAAGTCAAGGCACAGCATACAATTGAACAACTCAAGAGAAACGCAAACAGTTTCACATAAGAAAACTTGTACACAAATGCTCATAAAGCATTATTCTTAATAGCCTAAAAGTGGAAGTTTCTCAAATGTCCATTAACTGACGAATGGATATGAATAAATAAATACAATGTGGTATATCAATACAAAGGAATATTATTTGGCAATAGAAGTAAATGATCTACTGGTACATCATAAAATCTGAATGAAGCATTATGCTAAGTGGAAGAAGACAGACATGAAGCAATACTTTTATATGACTCGTCCAAAATATAGACAGAAAATTTAGTGGTTTCTTAGAGCTGTGGGTGGGAGGGTGTGTGTTGGGAGGATTGAGTGTGATGATGCAAGGAAACGGTTTTATTTTGGGGGCAATGGAAATGTTCTAACACTGATTGTAATGATGGATCTACCATTCTGTATAATTGTATGGTATGTGAATTATAGATCAATAAGAGTTTTTATTTTTCTTTCAAAAAATGAAGCTAAGGCAGTATTTCAAGGTGCTAACTCCTGGTGTGGCCTTTGTAGGGTAAGTACAGAACTGCTAACCACAAGGTCAGTGGTTAAAACCTACCAACCTCTACTCGGAAACCCTATACAGGGTTGCTCTGAGTAGGAACCTACTCTATGGCACTTAACAGCAACAATGATAACTTGGTCTACAGTTAATGCTTAGGCAATGGTCAGAAGTACGTTATATCTTGAGGTACAGTGGGTAGAATTTGTCGTATGGTTAGATATGGGATGTGAAAGTAGAGAGTTGTTAGAAAGGAGTGCAAGGTTTTATAAGCTGTTTTAAACAGTGACAGGTACTAAAGCCTGCTGGGGTTAAGAAGGAATGGGAAGGTATGCAGACAATTACCATTTATGTAAGCAGACATTATTTTGAGATGCTGCTGCTGTTATTTTAACAACGGTGACTACTAAGATCTAGGAGTCCTGGTATGGTGATGCAGGATAAGCATTGGTCTGCTTACCACAAGGTCAGAAGTTCAAACCTACCAGCAACTCCTTGGGAACCCACCCTGTACAGGGTCACTATGAGTGGGAACTGACTCTATAGCACTTAACAACAACAACAATTAAGATAGAACACTATTATCAGAGAAGAAAAATTGATGCAAAAGAGATGTAAGTGAAATTCTTAAATATGTGAATGGATGGTGTGTGGTCATTAAAAGGCCAGCAAATCCATTTTAACACCTGGGCTTGCAGATTTAGAGGTAGGTGGTAATACAGTCAAGCAAGTGGATTCATTTAACATAAAAGTATGCAAAATTCTCTTCTGATTATTTACATCTTCTCTGGTCAATCTAGAAGCATAGTGATACTCTGAGAGTGAAAAGTGTAGAGATCAAAACATGATGAAGGCAAACAGGGAACAAAACTTTCATTGGAGGGGTGGACATTGATTCGACTAGGAAGTGTTGCAGTATTTCTGGGAAGCATTGAGGGTCTGTGTGCAATACAGAGTCATAGATTAGAAATGACAACAAGTAGCATATTTTGAAGTAGGTGGTGGAGGTTCCCCATTATGTCCAGCTTCTGTAATGTGTAGGAATTGCAGTAGTGGATAATGGATTTTAATTAGTGTTGCAGTTTAAAACCTTAAATATATTGGAGTTATTGACTCGTATTGTGAAATTCTGCTTTCATAGGGCTATGTATAAGAACAGGAGACAAATCACATATGAGAATAATAAATTGAATAGGATAAGTACTAAGAAAAATAAAGTGATGTAATGAGATAAGGGTAACAAGAGTGTTTGTACTATTTTAAATAAGTTTATAGGAAATAAGAACATGGAACTCTGAATACACCAGTGGGCAGAGAATCTTGCAAGTGTGCGTACCATAAGGCAAGATTGTTGTTGTTGTTAAGTGCCGTTGTGTTTGTTCTGACTTATTGTGACTTTGTGTAAGGTTTCTGGAAGAGGCTGGCAAGTTTCAACCACTGACCTGTGGTCCACTGCATTATCCTACGGCACCCCGCCACAACTCCTGTGATGAGGCAAGGTTGTTGTTGCTTGTTGCACACCGTGCAGACCCAGTCAGGAGTTCGAGGCCCTGTGGGCCCAAGTGTTGCAGACCATACAGGCCGCAGACTCTGAGGAACAGACTCTAGCCACCTAGCAGTTATAGCAAGCTGTTTTTCATCTTAGTATTCAGTTATGTTTATTATTAATTGCACACATGAAGCCCTGATATCCACAGATAAATGTGATATTTTCCTAAAAGCTGAAACTGTAAAATTCCAAAACGGCAAAGTTCTTCCCTCAAAGAATTCAGTCAAAGTAAATTGGGTGTCTCCCTGTTTTTTTGTTCTGAGGACAATAGGACTGCTCTGCCTAAAGGTTTCCAGGTGCAGCCCATTCACCTAGGCACCTCGCTTCTTCCTGCAAACCTGGCCCAGGCAGCCAATACAATGGGAATCCTCCCAATCCTCCTTCTCCTTCCCCCATTTGAGGCTAGGTGCTAAAAAGTATGTTAATTAAGCTTGAGAAACCAAGTTGCCGGTTGTGAGATTTGAACCTGCCATATGATGTGAAGGTGCCTGAATGCCTGGAAAATTACGTATGTTAGCTGCACCTTGTTTTAGTCCCGCCCAGCTTTGTGTAAAGTACCTCCCCTAAATAAAACGGAGGCGCAGAACGAATCCAGGTGCATTATGACTGGCAAGGCTTGCGTTACAGCATGCAGGGGGCTCAGTCCAGCATTGCAACCATACTGCCTGTTTAGCCAAGATGTTTACTATGCAGGATATTACGGCCTTCATGGCTGAGATGTTTGCAATGCAGGATCTGCCTGATGCCAGTCCCGCATCCACTCTGGTTTCGGGGTGTCTCTTTGTCTCTCTCTTTGCGTCTCTGTGTCTTCTCTTTTGCTATCCCTGTCGCCGCCAGATATCCCCACCTTGTGAACCAAACATCCGTGTCGAGGTAGGTCCCCGGCAGTTGCTAAGTGCAGTTGTGTCAGTTCTGACTCATAGTGAACCAGTATAACGTTTTTCAAGGAGTGTCTGGTAGGTTTAAACCGCTGACCTTGAGGCTCAAACTGATCTTGTGGTTCAGTGCATTATTCTGCAGTGCCACACCAGGACTCCTATAAGAAATAGCAGGGGACCCATTTGTGGCTGATGGGAGAGACAGTGGTAGGAGGTGGATTCAGAAAGGTATTAGCTGGAAGCCTTCTTATCTGATGTTATTGTGATGATAATTTATCAAGTTAGCTAGGTAAGGGA
The DNA here is from genome assembly GCF_000296735.1 of Chrysochloris asiatica. NCBI lineage: Eukaryota > Metazoa > Chordata > Mammalia > Afrosoricida > Chrysochloridae > Chrysochloris > Chrysochloris asiatica. The sequence goes on along the minus strand of NW_006408530.1, from coordinate 4,374,748 downwards.
ATCATATGATACTTACATAAATATTTTGTTTTTACCTTTAAAATATGAGGTAAAATTTATATAATGTGAAATGCACAGAACTAAAGTGTATAGTTAACTGAGGTTTGGAAGTTATAAAATCTTGTGTAGCTCACCCTATCAGTGACAAAATCTAGTAAATATTTTTGTTTTGTGCTGCTCATCTTCCCTGACCTCATTAAACATGTGTTGCTTCTGGAAGGATAGATGAGGAGAGAAATTAAATTCTGGAGCTTTTTCTCATTCTTTTGATGATCATATTGATAATAGCACTATTACTGCAATTACTACTACTACTGCTACTATTAACTAGCATAGACTGAGTCTTCCCTATAAAGCAGGCACTGTTGTAAGAGCTTTGTTGTTGTTAGGTGCCAATGAGTTGGCTCTGACTCACAGCTATGTATAATAGAATAAAGCACTGTTTGGTTCTTGACCACCCTTAGCATTATTGCCATGTTTGAGATCATTGTTGCAGCCACTCTTGTCAATCCTTCTTGTTGAGGGTCTTTCTGGGATTTTTGCTGACCTTATACTTTACATGGGAGTCCTGGTGTGGCACTGTGAAAATTGGGCAATGAATAAGAAAGACCTTAGAGGAATGGATGCATTTGAATAATGGTGTTGGTGAAGAATACTGAAAATATCATGGACTTCCAGAAGAACAAACAAATCTTTCATAGAAGAAGTAAAGCCAGAATGCTCCTTAGAAGTGAAGATGGCCAGACTTCACCTCTTGTACTTTGGTACGAGAAGTACCAAGGAAGACCCCCAACAAGATGGATTGGCACAGTGCCAGCCATAACGGACTCAAACATAACAATTGTGAGGATGGCACAGGATAAGGCAGTGTTTCGTCCTTTGGGCATAGGGTCTCTATGTGTAGGACCTGATATGATGGTACCTAACAATAACAGTTGAGGCCTGGTGTGGCACTGTGGATTAATGTGTCAGACTGCAAAGTCCTTTCAACAGTAAAGTCAGTGGTTCAAGCTCACCAGCTGCTCCTTGGAAATCCTATACAGGGTCTCTATGGGTCAGAGCTAACTCAACGGCATTTAACACCACCACCAACAAAATACTTTACAAACATGTTTTCTCCAAGTACTAGTCCCTTTTGATAACATGTCCAAAGTACATGAGAGGAAGTATTGCAGTCCTTATTTCTAAAGAACATGTTGTTCATACTTCTTTAAAACAGATTTGTTTGTTTTTCTAGCAGTCCATAGAATATTCAGTTTTCTTTGTCAACAGCATAATTTAAGGACATTAATTATTCTTTGGTCTTCTTTATTCATTGCCCAGGTTTTGCATGAATTGAAAATACAATGGCTTAGTACTTAGCACATCTTTGTTATTACCACTTTAAAGAGATCTTTAGCAGCAGATTTACTAATGCAATAGATTGTTTGGGTTCTCCATGTCTATTTCCATTGGCGCTGATTGCGGATTCAACTAAAATGAAACCATTGGCAACTTCAATCTTTCCCGTTTATCGTGATGTTGCTTATTAGGCCAGTTGTGAGGATTTTCTTTTTTCTATTTTTATGGTAGATGTAATCCTGTAGCCTGTAATCTTCTTCATTAAGCATTTCAAGTCCTCTTTACTTTCAGCAAGTAAGATTGTATCATTTGCATATTGCTACATTTTCTTCATGTCATCCATCTTCTCCATTATTTGCTCAGCATATAGGAATATGTATTTTGAAAGGCTACTACTCTGATGCTCAAATTTCCTGATTTAAATCATACAGTCCCTTTGTTGTTTTTGTTTTGTTTTACAAATAACTTTCTCGTGATCTATGTACATGTTCTACATGAGCACAATTAAGTGTCTGGGGTTCCCATTCTTCACAGTGATAATCATAATTTATTATCCACATAGCCTTTATGTAGTCAGTATAACACAGGTCAACATCTTTCTGGTTTTTATTCTGTCAGCAGGATTCATATGACATCAGTAATGATATCCTTTATTCCATATCCTCTTCTGAATCTGACTTGATGACCTCTGGCCATTTCCTTTGGTATACTGCTGTAATAATTTGAAAATTACCTTCAAAATATTTTTACCTGCGTGTAATACTGATGATTTTGATTGACGCTTTCTGCCTTCTGTTGGATCACCTTTCTTTGAAATGGGCACAAACATAGATCTTTCTCAGTTCACTGGCTATTCTTTAATTTTTTTTTTTACATAGATGAGTGAGCATAGTGTTTCATCTGTTTGTTGAAACATCTCAATTGTATTCCATCAATTCCAGAAACCTTATCTTGTCAAGGGCCTTCAGTGCAGCATAGACTTCTTCCTTTAGGACCATTGCTTTTTGATCATATGCTACCTCCTAAAATGGCTTAAAGTTGGTATAATGACTGTGTGCATTCCTCCTCTCATCTTTTGTTGTAACCCACATCAGTCAATACTTTCCTCATAGAATTCTTCATTATTACATCTCCAGGTTTGATTTTTTTCTTCAGTTGTTTCAGCTTGAGAAATGCCCAGTATGTTCTTCCCTTTTGGTTTTTAACATTTTGTTATAATATTTTACTTTGTTTTCTTGAGCTGCCATTTGAAATCTTCTGTTTAGCTCTTTATTTTATCATTTCTCTGTTCCCTTTAGCTATTTTACATATTTTACATATGCATTAATCCATTTACTACTCAGCCACCTTATAAATTAAGTTTCAATTTTATTCACATTTTATGAATAGGGAAGCTGAAGCATATAGCATTCATATAACTTGAATTAAGTATTCTAATTTGTGATTGTTGGACCCTATATACAAATTATGGCATTAAAATGCTACAACACTTTTTTAAAAGTTTATGATAGACTGTTTCCTAATGGGAAAATGTGATGGTTGGAATGTTCAACCTTTCCTTAGTTGACTGTAAGGAGCTCTAGTGGTATGATTCTTAGAGCACTTGGCTGGTAACTGAAAGGTCAGTGGTTCAAACCCATCAGCTGATCCTCTGCAGAAAGATGTGGTGGTCTGCTTCCATAAAGATTTTAAAGAATAAACCCCAAACCCACTGCCATAGAGTCAATTTCAACTCATAAAAATTCTATTTATGGTTTCTGAGACTGTAAATCTTTATAGGAGCAGACAGAAGCCTCTCTCTCTTGTAGAGCAGCTGGTGAGTTTTAACAACTGACGCTGTGGTTAGCAGCCTAATGCGTAACTCACAGAGCCACCAGAGCTCCTTAGAAACTCTATGTGGCAGTTCTGCTTTGCCCTATAGAATCATTGAGTTGGCATTGACTTTGATGGCAGGGGACTTGGGTTTTTTTTGGGTTTGGGGCTAGTTAAATGTTTGAGTGCACTTTATTGTTTTTATTCTAACATCTTTCCACACAAAAAGTGTTCACGATACATTATCTTTGTCTTTTAGTCTATCTTTTGATATAGTATGGCTTTATAGCTTACCACTGGCTGTGAGTGGATTTCTCTCCTGTACCTTAATTCTTAATCTGCATTCATACAAAGATCAGTCTTTTTGTATCAATCAACTTGGAGTGAATTCAGAGCATTTTTCAGTGCCTATTCACTAGATTTATCAGTCCATAAACTAAGCTCTGCAAAACTGTCCAGTCATCAGCTCACAGAAGCGCCTGCAGAGCTATTTAAAACCCTGTAAGTGGTTGGGTGTCTGAAACTTCTGGGAGCACTACCAGCAGACTTACACTAGCTTCCGGAGTTCTTTGGTCGTCTCAAGTGCACTTTTATAAAAAAGACTGAAAAATGTGTACCTGTTATGTAATTTCATACAAAAGGAAATATATGACTATAGATAAAAACACAAAAAGAAGTGTACCTAGAAATAATTCAACTAGACTCACAGGGTAAGTTTATGGGTTTTTAGAGATGACCGCCTAATTAAATCATCCCCCTAAATGACCCCCCCCATTTTTTCTTCTTACTTTAAAAGCATGTCTACTAAAACACTAAACTTAGCTAGATTTTATTTTATAATAATTTTTTAAATTATTATTTGATAAATAGCTACATATTTTCAAGTAAAAATCCTGTAATATTTGACAGAATATATGTGGTTTATGTCATTATTCAGTAAACAAAAAGAGAAAAGAGAATGGTTATGTGGCTAATAAGAAGTAAAATGGTACTTAATAATTTTCTAGTTCTCCTATTTAGAGAAATATTTTTGATGAGGGAAATAACTGTTATCCAAAGGTATTTGTAACAATTAGAAATTGATTGTAGTTGTGGGTAGAAGGACTTGTAGTTATGCAAATTGATTGTGCTTCATGTGGGCTTTGCAAACCAGTGACAGTACAGAGCTTGGATTCCCTAACTGCTTGAGAAACAATAGTATTTGCAAATAAAAAGGGGCTTGCTGGAATAAAAACATAATACAGATGCTGGATCTCTTAAATAAGCCTGGTCCACCAACTGTGCTTATGTTGGTTAGTGTTCTTGTTTATACTGGACCATCATTCTGCTCAATCAGTTCTGTCCTCATAAGAAACAGAGTGTTAGAACATAATACATGGCATTTATATTTTATTAGTGTCAGAGGATAAGATCCTTGTGGATGAGAAAGTAGCCTATTTTCAGGGTACAGATATAGGTAAATAATTAGAAACTTGAAATATGTAAGGAAAGACTGTTTTATAAATAAGACAATGCAAACAACAGCTTAGGTATGTCTCAAAAAATAGAAAAGCTAGACTACTCAGAATTAATGTCTTGGTTTATAGCTACATCAGGCTATGAAATAAGCATAATTTAAATAATGCCTGAAATGACAATAAGATGCTCTGATTTTCTATCATAACTGTACTTTAAATTCTCCAGAACCTCAACTATTAGGCTCTTGTTAGAAATTGACTTGACTTAGGCATTTTAATATTTAATAGTAAGTTATTTTGGTGATTCCAGATTTTCTGTTAGAATAATATCTTAAAGTATTTTTTTTAAAGTATTTTTGTTTAATAAACTTATGTTGGTTTCTGTGATATCATAACAATGCTTTTGGATTTACCTTTGTATAGCAACTACAGCATATCACTCTTGATACTAACTAAAGCAACATAGGATTTCTATTTTTCTCTTTGTTTTTCTTTTTTTGTCCCTTCTCTTTTCCTCTTGTTCTATCTGCTTTGAGCAAATACCAGGTCTTGGCGATGCAGATGGTCCAACGTTTTTTACTGTTGTGTGCTTTAATTAAACATATTTCTGGGCCATGCTATTGGTACCCTGCTGAGAGTTTCTGGGTCCTCAGTTTTGTAGGTGTTCTTGGGAGGAGGCACTTGGTGTTCTCTTTCTAGATCCTGGGGACCACCCTTCAGAGATTTTTGATTTTGAGAGTTCTGTGTTCTCAGTAAATAAACTTGTTTATTCCACACTGTTGCGTTGCCAGCAGTTGTCAAGGCTGCCATCTTTCTGGTTTGCTCCAGCCACCCTGGCTCATATATTCTTTTAAATATACTTTATCCTACCCTATACTTCTTAAACGTAGTGGTTACGAAGCAGGCTGCCAACCTCAAGGTCAGCAGTTCGAAACTACCAGCAGTTCTGAGGGAGAAAGGTGAGGCATTTTGCTCCCGTAAAGATCTGCAGCCTCGGAAACCCTGTGCAGGGTCACTATGAGTCGGAACTGACTTCACAGTACTTAACAACAACAACAGCAACATACTTCTTAAGGAGTCCTGGTGTGGTGCTATGGGTTAATGCACCAGACTGCAAAGCCGTTTGAACTGCAAGGTCGGCGGTTCAAGCTCACCAGCTACTCCTCGGAAACCCTATACAGGGTCGCTATGGGTCGGAATCACTGGACTTGATGGCATTTCACAGCAGCAGCAGCATAATTCTTAAGTCTAGCAACATTGTGTGAAGTAGGTAAGACAGGAAATATGTAAGAAAGAAAGAAATGAAGCACAGAGAGACCAAATGACTACTTAAGGTCATCTCATAATTTGATGACAGAGCCAGGGGTCGTGCTGTTTGTATCTTCTAAGACCATTATAGAATCCTCTAGAATCTGGGAGTCATCATTAGGTAACCATCAATAATCTTATATCAATATAGCTTCCCATGGGATATTGTCTACAATTAACTGAGGGGAACTACTCCATGTTAGGGCCAAAGGCAGGTAAAGAAATGTGACAGGTTGAATTGTTTTACATTCCAAGTTCAAAAAAGCTTACACAAGTAATTAGAAATATATGTGGGAAAATTCTTGCCTAGTTACCAGGTTTAGAGGTTGAGTTCCAATATTTAAATATACTTTTTATAGACAGTGAAATGGAAATAAAACAAGCTAGGTAATTAGCATGCCACATTTTTTTAAAGAGAAGCAACAAATAAGCAAGAAACAAACAAACCCCAAATGTCATGTATTTTTTGGATTTGCATATTTTTATCCTTTCTTTGTTTTTTGAAAAGAAACTAATATTTCCAGTGAATAGAAATCTTATATGGAGATTGAAAATAGACTTTGCTATAATAGCTATTTTGTTAATTGTCATATTTTGTGAATTTTGAATTTGCTACTATTCTGGAAAGGCTGTAGTAGACAGCAACTTTTGCATTGCTTAATGATGCTAAGTCAACTGAAATTAATTTAAAGAGTTTTTGCCTCAGCATATTGTACTCTGATGCTTTTATTTTGAGACACATGTCTATGAAATATTCCTCGTATCTTTGTATTTATTAACAATTCTTCCCAAATATTTCTGTCAAAAATATATTCTAAGTCTTATTCACATCAATCAGTTTACAGCTCATATGGTATTTTAAATGTAGCAAATTTTATGAGTTTAGTTTTAGTCTGATTTATTTATTATATAGATAGAAGGTAGTTAACCATGTAGATATTGCTCATGTATTACAAATAATGCAAATTTGTATAAGGCATTAATTCTTTATTTACTTTTGAGCATATCTTTGTTATGCCTTTTAGAAATTTTGTTCTGGTTATTTTAAGTCACTTTGCACTAATATGTTGTTTCTCCTCTGCTAAGATGTTCGAATGTATGCTAGCTATTCTAGAATACACATCTGTTGTGGATGCTTTCCGTGCAGACCAGATGGAGTTTTTAAAGCTAAATAACTTGATTTATTTCATGAGACTGCCTATTTGAGAAAGTTTTCCCCCATTTCATATCTTAATGACTATCTGTTCTCTTCAAGATGTTTTCCAAATGCTATTATACATTAATCATCAAAGCAAGTCTTTAGACATTATTATCCTCATTTTACAGATGAGAAAATTGAGGCTTAGAAAGACTTCCTTCCACAGCTAGGAAGTTGAAAGGTCCAGGTTTGTTATTTCTAAATGCCAACTTGTAGAAACTCTAGTATACCGTAGCCCCAGATGATTTTGATTTTAGCATTTTTGGCTCTTCAGAAGATTCATGGTAAATAGAACCATCCTATTTGACAGTCTGATGCTGTGAAGAGTATCATGGCAGGACTTTAAGGTAAAGATGATGCAACTTGAAGAAATCAAATGATTTGTATTGGCAGATCTGGGATTAAATGGTAGAAAATTAGTCACTTGGCTTGCTTAACCTTCATTTATGTGGTATTTTAATTTTGGATTTCAAGGTCAAAGTGATTATTTATATGGAAACATTAGATGTTATAATACATATCTGTAATAAAAAAGAAGCAGTGAACAATAAATGAAATTTACCATAGATATATTTTTTTCATCTTTTTTTTTTAACAGTGGGATGCATCCTGGTTTTATTCTGGATTTCAAGTTTGTGGCTTGGATTTCTCACAGTCACATCTGTCTTCGATTTGTGTGTTAAGTAGAAATCAAAGAAAGAAATGAGGAGATTTGTTTACTGCAAGGTGGTTCTCGCCACTTCGTTGATGTGGGTTCTTGTGGATGTGTTCTTACTTCTCTACTTCAGTGAATGCAACAAATGTGATGACAAGAAAGAGAGATCCCTGCTGCCTGCACTGAGGGGTAAGTGCTGAGGACTTGAAAATGGGCCTTGACAAAATGTGAAACATTAACATAAAACTTATTTCCACTTAATGAATTTGAAGAGCATTTGGTAGATTTTGTCATTTACATTAAGCAATTTGGGTTTTTTGGGCCTTAGATGTCTTATAGGAAGAAATAAGAATTAGCAAGGTGCTAAAATACCTTCTAATTCCATTAATTCCAACATTTTGTGACAATAAGGTAGACCAGTTTGATAAACACTGGATCAATTTTCAATCCAAGCTAATAATAGAAGCTTTAAGCTTTTAGCCATCAAGCAAATAACTTAGAAGTGTTACAAGTGTGAAGGAAATGGGGACAGTAGCAAAATAGAACTCTACATGACCTCTAAAGATTTTCAAGTACCATAAAAAAACAAAAACAAACAAACAACACCAAAAAACAATTTATTAAAAGCAAAACATGCTGGTGGCAAGATTCAACATGTGGGCTGCTAGTTTGTTGTTGTTGTTGTGTGCTTTCAAGTCGGTTCCAACTCATAGCGACCATGTGTAGTGTTTCTGACGAATGGCTGATGAGTTTGAACCACTGACTTTGCAGTTCAAACCAACCTTGCAGTCTAGTTGCAAAAGGCAAATTCAAGTATTTTCTAAAGTCATTGAAATTCAGTACTTTTCTCTATTGGGAATCAGTTTCAATGATTAGGTAAAAATGACTTTTAAAGAGAAACATCCTAAAACAATTATATACATAAATACTGATTTATTAATTTAATATGAGAAGTTTAATTCCTACAAAATGATTACAAATAATTTCTTCTCTGCTTTTTATTTATAGACTAATAGATCTGAACATATACTTCTATTTCTGAAATATTCTTAAAAATTGAATGCTTTTTAAAGGATTAAGAGTACTTGAAATTAGTTTTATTCTTATTAAATTGAGCATTTTTGTCTTGTAATCTGGTTTAGAAAATTAATTTGTTGCTTAGCAATGTTTTCTTCATAAATATTACAAAAAGTGAATTTAACTGCATCCCAGTTGAAATGCTTGTGTCTTTTAGAAAATTGCATCTGAATTCCCAAATTTAGATTTTCATTTCCTTAATGAGTGTATTTTGCTTTTGAGATTATAGATATTTTTAATATTATTATTAGTAATAAAATGATAATAAACAGAATTACTTTGATACTCTCTAGTTGTATGAGGTTTGTTGTTATTATGTGCTGTCGAGTTGGTTCCATCCCATAGCGACCCTGCGTAGGGTTTCCGAGGAGCAGCTGGTGAGCTTGCACTGCCAACCTTGTAGTCCAAAGAGCTTTGCAGTCTGGCCCATTAACCCACAGTGCCACACTAAGGGGTTTAGGGAAGCATAAAAGAGCATTTCCAAAATCTAAGCTCAAACAGTATTTTGGACATCCTGGGTTTGCTTTGGATTGCAGTAAAGCTCTAGCTTAATTGGAAAGACTGTATCTTTGTCGTTTTTTTCAGAATGGGTCTGTCTCACTGTAGTTTTTTGGCTTGTATAATGGATTGAGAGATAGTACTTTGGAAGTGAGTGAGTGAGCCTCAATTCATTTAGGTAGTATATATGCATTTTTTATGACTTTATTCTGCAGTTATTCAGAAACGAGAAGAGAACTTTATGGGTCTATCACTTTTTGATACATTAACATGGGAATTGATTTGCTAATCTTTGGTTAAAATCCTAGAATAAATCAATCTTCCATGCTTCTTTGTTAAAACCATTTGGGCTAATACTTGGCTGAAAGTAGAAATGTGATTTGATGGATTACATCAGTTTGGAATGATCACTTTGTCATTTCTTGAATGGAAGCATCTACATCCGTCAGACACACAAAAATGTGATAGCCTGACTCAGCAAAAGTATGACAGACTTTTCTGTAAGTACCATTTGTTGATTTAAATTCTAAGTGCTTAGTCTTAAATTTCAGGCTATGAGATTTAATGCTTCAAGACAAAAATCACAATTTATCTTTGTCCTTATATTGCAAGATTAAATTATATTATTTTTATTTTTAAGACTTGTTTAATGTTGAACATTAACATTTTTGTCTTGAATACATAGAAAATATAAAGATATAAAGAAGGCTACTGTTTCTGCTTATTTCAGAATACTACTTGATTTAAGAATATGTACTCAGAATTTAAAATAATGTTTTTATTACATGCCAAAGATGTTGTACAAATGTAGTAGTCTAACATTTTCATGTTTCATGCATGCCACTAAAAAAAAAAAAAAAGATTTTGAAGTTAATACTTTCGAAGATCCTTTCTAGTTGTACATTTTAAACAATTCTAAAACTCTCAATAATAGTTTGAACTATGAATTAACTTTAGGGTACTTTTTCAATTTATTAACCCATTCAATCATTATTTAATAAGTGACTACAATGTGCTCTTTAAAGAGGTCTTAAAAGGGCTAATCAAAATATGTCAATTTGTGGACTAAGGTATGTCTGACCCAATCCATAGTACTTTCAATGAACTCATATGCATGTGAAAGTTGGGCAATAAATGGGGAAGACCAGAGATGCATCAGTGCTTTTGAATGACAGTTTTGGCAAAGAATGTTGGGCATCCAGAAAAATAGACAAATCTGAGTTGGAAGAAGTGCAGCCAAGAGTGCTTCTAAGACGTGAGGATAGCGACATTTTGTCTCTCATACTTAGGACATACTATGAGGATGGACCAGTCTCTGGAGAAGTCATCATATTTGGAAAAATAGAGACACATGGAAAAAGGACAGAACCCAAAAGACCCTCAGAAAGATGGATTGACAGAGCAGACAGTGTCATCCACTCCTGTGCAGCCTTCTCTATAGCTGGGGTTGGACAACTGGTAGTGTTCCTGCTTCTGGAGGCAGGTGAACCCACCCTGAACTATGCTGTAGAAACAGTGGACAGACAATTAACTAGCTGCATTCATTCTTTTGGTTTCTTCCACATCAACCAGGAGATAGGTGGTATGTGCTTGAGAACACATCAATATGCAATCACCTATTAAACATAAATATGACACCATTATGTCTTGGAGAAAACACAATTGCACCTCATAAAAACAAAGACGACTGAGTGCCTCAAACAAGTGACCAAAATGCAGAGTGAGAAAATATAAGTCTAGAAATGGTATCAGAACTATTTACAAGAATGTTAATTAGGCAACTTCAATAGACTGAGAGAAGGATCAAGAAATCTATGGACGAAATCAAGGAAAACGTAAGCAAAAGTATGAAAAATACCAGGAAACAAATGATAAAGTAATTTTATTTTAAATGAGGACAATGTAAAACAGCATTTAGACATCCAGAAGATTTACATTAAAACTTCAGAAATAGATATAATACACTAAAAAGGCAAATAAATAGAATTGAATCACTGGAAAATAGAGTTGCTGAATTTGAATTACTGGGCCATGGTGTGGTGCTGTTTACTATTGGACTTGTAAACACAAGGTTGGCAGTTCAAAGCCACTAGTCAGTCTCAGAAACCCTAAATACAGGGCCACTATGAGTCAGAACTGACATGAAGCTACTCAACAAAACAACAGTGGAACAACTAGAGGAAAGAGCAAAAATGTCTGAAGAAAGCCTAGGATTTATGTGAGACACAATCAAGTGGAAAAACTTGGATGTGATAGGAATTCCAGAACAGGAAGAGGCAAAAAAAAGAGAAAAAAAAAAAAAAAAAAAAAAAAAAAAAAAAAAAAAAAAAAAAAAAAAAAAAAAAAAAAAAAAAAAAAAAAACCAATACAAAAAACATAGATGATCTTGTTCAAGAGTTGTTGGAAGAAAACTTCCTTAATATCATTCTAGATGAGAAGATATTATTCAATCAAGAAGTTGAACAAACCTCAAACAGGACAGAACCCAAAAGAAAAACACCAAAACATATTATAATCAATCTTTTCACAACCACAGACAAGGAAAGAATCTGAAGTGCCTTTCAGGAAAAAAAAAAAAAAAAGTTACCTACAAAGGACAATTAATGAAACTGAACTCTGACTTCTCAGCACAAATCATGCAGGCAAGAAGACAATGGAATGACATATATAAAACTCTGAAAAGAAATAAATTGCCAACCAAGAATCATATATCTGTCAAAACTGTCCATCAAATATGACAGCAATATTATGGCATTTTCAGACAAACAAAAATTAAAAGAATCTGTAAAAACCAGACCAGCCTGACACAAAATTCTCATGGTAGTGCTTTGGCCAGAGAACCAACAACAGCAGACAACAACTTGAGACGAACATACATAACTGTATCATTAGATGCAACCCAGATATGTTAAAAGCTGTTGAGTCACTTCTGACTCATAGTGACCCTATATAGAGTTTCCAAGGAATGACTAGTAGGTTTGAACCATCAACCTTGCAATTAGCAGTCCAGTGTTTATCCTACAGCCCCACATCAGAGTTCACACCCAGATACAGAAGTATGCAAAGTAAAATAGATGTACAATACTTAAAACCAGAGATACAGTTATACCAACAATAACATCAACAAAAGCATAAAGTACAAAGAGAGAATTTTTAAATTATAAAACTCCAAATGAAGAGGAAATCAAATAAATTTCAAGAAGAAAAATAAGACTAAGCTAAACTCTAACCCTAAAAACTAGACTGAGCTTTATTCTTAGCCCTAGCTCAACCTTTACTCTTAACACAAATTCTAGTTCTAGCCATAATTGCTAACATTGTTCTCTTGTGCACAGGGTCACCTGAGTAGGAACCTACTCAAGGGCACCTAACAACAACATATTCTTCATATACATAGTTTTTTAATTTTAATTGTTAAAAAAATTATTTTCAAACAATATCATGCTATGTATAGTTTTTGAGAGAGATAACATTCACATTGACTATTATATTGTCAGGAGTACTGGTGTGACACTGTAGGATAAACACTCGACCTCAAGGTCACTTTGAACCACAATGTTGGTATTTCAAACTCACCTGCTGCTACTTGGAAACCTTATACAGGGTCACTGTAACTCGGAGCCAGCGCCATGGTACTTAACAACAACAACAAATTGTATTGTCAAGATTCTTTCGTTATCAGTGAAAGTAATTTTTGGCCATTCATTTTAATTGTTATATAACATTTCTTTGTATTGATATAGTGGTGGTTGTGTGTTGTGGAGTCACTTCTGACTCATAGTGACCCTGAACAGGGTTTTCGAGACTATAAATCTCTACGAAAGGTGAAAGACTCATCTTTCTCCCATGAAGCTACTGGTAGACTCAAGCTGTTGATTTTGTGGTTAGCAGCCCAGCTGATCATCCACTACGCTACCAGGGAGGTTCTTTGTATTGATATAGCAGATCATTTTTCAACTTTTCCATTAAGGCACCTATGAGTTACTTTCAGATTTAAATTCTATAAGCAACAGTGATATGAATATTCTTATATCTGTGAAAAAATGGTTTTGATTATGCCTAAGACTGTTGGAAAATATATGAATGTTCAGATTTAAGAGATAATATCAATTGTTGTCATATGTTATTGCAAAACTGCGGTAATCATCACTAACAAATAGTATTAGGTGCCATCGAGTTGGTTCTGACTCATAGCGACCTTATGCACAACAGAACGAAACACTGACCAATCCTGGGCCACCTACCTCACTATTGTTGCTACACTTGAACTCATTGATGCTGCCACTTTGCCAATCCATCTTGCTTGGGCGTCTTTCTTCCCATAGATGCAGTTAATTCAATTCCAGTATCTTACATTGCAGTAAAATCCATGTGGATAGCTGCCACTTGTGCTGATGAAAAAAGGATATTTGCAATGAATAAGTCATTGTTGTTGCTGGTGTTATATCCATTCTAGTTGGTTATGACTCATAGTGACACTGTATAAGGTTTCTGAGGCTATAAATCTTTACAGGAGTTGAAAGCCTCATCTTTTTTTCCCATGAAGTAGCTTGTGGTCTGAAAACACTGACCTTGTGATTAGCAGCATCACCACCCTTCAAGAATAAGTAATTAGTCTTGCAAAACTCCACCATGCATCTGTGGCATTGCTTTTATCACCAATACCATATTTTGCAACTACTGATCTTTTGTCGTTTACAATTTCGCATTCCAATCAGTCATTATCAATGTATCTTAATTGCATGCCTGATCAATTTCAGATTTCAGATGTTAATAAAAATCTTCAATTGGTATTAGTGGCTGGTATGCACATTTTAATAATGCTTGTATTAACTTATTTTCCTGTAGTTTATGGATCTTATCCTGTCACTGACAGCATTGTACTTTAGGACAGATCTTGAAATGTTCTTTGCGACTCTGAATTTATTACCATTCCTTTTCAGTTTTTCTTTACCACCATAGTAGACCATATGGGTAGGTTTTTCCAATTTAGAATGGCCAGTGCCAATCTATTTCAGCTCACTCATGCCTAAGATATTGATTTTTTATATATTCATTTCATTTTTGACAAATTTTAATTTTCCTAGAACCATAGAAATATAAAGTGATGCAATAAAATTGTATAGAAAAAAACTGAGGCTAATTACAAACATGGAATTTAGAGTGTTGACTACCATCTACTGAGAGGAATCGGAATGCAATGGGGAGTAAATATTGTGATTGATTGTGGGCCATCACTAGGGTCCTAGATTTGGTTTGGATGTGAGTTTTGGATATGAGGATTACTGAAGGTGGCTAAATGAATAAATATGGAATAGGTTCTAAAGTGGGACATCCATGGAGTGGTTTAACAAGCACAAACAAACATGATCAGATTTGTGTTTCCCAAAGACCTCTATAGATAAAATGTGGACAATGGATTGAAGAATCATCCAGCTCTTCAAGGAGACTGTGGCAGTATTCCATATGTTCTGTGTGGTAATGATGGCTACTTAGAACATTGAAGTCACAGCAGGTTGTGAGAGAAGTAAGTGGAATCAAGAGGCATTGAAGTAAGCAAGCTGACTCTGGAGGATATTGCAGTTGGAAGTGTCAAGGAACAACCTCAGTTTTCTTGTATGGTAGCATTTGATCTGAATTCCTGAGAGACTGCTGAATTTAGGAAGAAATTATCTAAAGGTGGACATACCATTAATTTTGGGTTTAAGAAATGAAACCTAGTTGATCTCTTCACCAGGATCAAAGGAAACACAGAAGTATAGAATTGAGATTGGTGCTGTTAAGTGTGTAGGATCAGTTCTGACTCATACTATATAAGGTTTCTTAGGAGACACTGTTGAGTTTGAACTACTGACCTTGTGTATTTGAGGCACCTTAGGATACTAATTGAAAATTTCCATAGAAAGTTGGCTACGTTAATTAATCTCTAAATATAATTTTTTTAAATGTCCCTTTTTATGGGCATTTTTTTCTAAAATTGATTGCATTTTTCCTTTCCTTATTAGGTGGAGTATGTGAAATATAATGCAATAAGTACAGCTGATTCTGAATTTTGTTTTTATTCATCAATTATTGAATGATGTGGTCAAAAAAATGACTTTATGGGAGAATGTAGACCTCTTCCAGTTTTAGATACAGACCCATGAATTCTATTGAACTAAAGTGCACTAAAGAATATTTCTAAACTCTAACTGTTATGGAACACTAAGGAGTGCCACTTACTCTCAAGCTGGGAGAGTTAGAATAGATATTTGAATGGTAAGTATTAAAAAAGACTAATGCTTCTTCTCACTGCATCAATTTGGTTCTGACTCATAGCGACCCTAGATAGAGTTTCTGAGGCTTAAATATTTCTCCCTGGTGGGTTTGAATTGCTAACCATGCAGTTATTCTAGTGCTTATTCTTCACTGCCATCAGGGTTCCTTTGAATTGATAGCAATGGATTTGGATTTGGTTTTGGGGGTACTGGTGTGGAGCGGTAGGATAAGTAAATACTGGACTGCTAACTGCTAGGTTGTCGAATGAAACTCACCAGCTACACCTCAGAAACCTTAAACAAGGTTGCTATGAGTCAGAACTGACTCGACAACATTTAACAATGACAACAGCACTTCTGCAGTGCAGCAACACATACTTTGGGAACATTTGAATATATGTGGTAGATCTACATGTGTGCTGTGCAATAGTGGATCTTTGTCTTGACTTCCCCACTCACAGTATATGAACTCAAGCAAATTAATGTCTCTTGTTGAATGTAAAATAAATTGACCATAAATCATAATTTAAAAAATCATGCTAGTCTTCAAATAGATGATGATATGTTTCTAGCTTTGATTTCCCAACCATAATATGATGTTGAAACTGAACTAGTTTAGTATCTGACTTTCGGTCAGTTTGTAGTCAATGTGTGTGTAGTCAGTGAGAAGTGATGAGATGTAAGTGACATGATGAAAATGGATTTACTTAGAACCCCAAAGGGGCCTCTTTATCACAGCTTTGATATTTAAGAAGGCACATACTTCATATATGTAATGGAGCAAAGTTTTACAACATATCTACGAGACATTATTATTGTCATTTTATACATGACGGTACTGATGTGCTAGAATTTCAGCAGCCTATAGAATGTGATATGGTCATTATATATTAGCTCAATAAAGGGCTCTGTAATCAATAAATGTCAGTTTGCATTGCTGGTCTAGTACCATGCTTTCATATAGGAACCAATGGCGAGGTATATGTTCTGAAAACCGCCATTGCTTTCAGAGGTAACCCTAGATCCTGCCAAATGTCCCTGGCTGACATGATCTGTAAGTTCAGCCTGGAAAATATTTATCAGGAATTTTTGTAGAGTCAGATAATTTATAAAGCAGCCATCATTTTATCTGGCATTTTAAGATTTTGCAAAGTTGCTTTTATTCATTTATACCTCCTAGACCTCCCTTCTGCTATTCAGAATTGAAGCAAATTAAGAAAATGTGGTACCATGAGATAATGCACTGTACTGCAAGGTTGGTGGTTCAAACTCACCTGCTATTCAGAATTGAAGCAAATTAAGAAAATGTGGTACCATGAGATAATGCACTGTACTGCAAGGTTGGTGGTTCAAACTCACTTGCCATTCCTTAAAAATCATATACAGGTACCCACAAGAAAAACGAGCCACAACACGAGAAGATATATATATGCACACCAATCTTCATAGCAGCACTATTTACAATAGCAAAAAGATGGAGACAGCCAAAGTGCCCATCAACTGAAGAATGGATAAACAAGTTGTGGTACATACACACAATGGAATATTATGCTACCTTGAAGAATAACAAGGAAGTGGCAAGCCACCACATAACATGGATGAACCTTGAGGACATTATGTTGAGTGAAATTAGTCATTCACAAAAAGAGAAATACTGCATAGGACCACTACTGTAAAGGACTAAGAAAAAGAACCCATACTAAAGGGGGGTGGGGGGAATTCTTAGTTGATTGCTGGGAAGTTGGGGGTGAGTGAGGAGAGGGAGGGGAAGGTGGTGCACAGGGCATGGATTAGACACAGGATAGTTTGGGTGCTGGG
>NW_006408530.1:4347308-4356135 GCF_000296735.1 Chrysochloris asiatica | reverse complement strand
TGGGGTGGGGGACAGGGCTACAAAGGCAAGAAGTGACTAGCTTACAAGCTTTCAAGAGGGAACCTAGAGACAGGGGGCCTGGAGGAAGACAGAATCTCCAGTGAGTAGCATCCAATCTGTCTAGGCGGAGTTGATGAAATGAAATGCAGATGGGTCTCTTGTGATACAGTAGTGAATAATTGTTATCAGGACTGATTGTGAAGGTTGGAAATGTAAAGGTAGACATTTTATAGCAAGGAAGGAAGTGATTAACTTTTCAGTCTAGGAGCAGAGGTCCCTAGGACCATCAAAGGAGAAGAGCCGAGAGCCGGACCCTACCCAGAGAAGCAGTGATGCCTGAGGCAGCGACAATGATGTGGAGTGATGGAGCAGCTGGGGGCTTTAGATCCAGAGAGGGAGAGCGACTGTGTGCTGAAGTCTAGGGGGCGGGAAGGGGGGGAGATAGTGTAGGGGGCAGGCTTGCAGTGGGTATACCCTTTGGTTGGTTGATGATGCATGGAGGGGATTGTAGCCATAATGTTCTCCCATGTATGCTATCATATAATTCACAATAAAACTAAAAAACAACAACAAAACCATATACAGGAATGTCATGTGTCATAATTGGACTTGCCAGCACTCAACAACAACAACAACACTAAGTGGAATTACTGACTAATGGTGCAATAGGGTAAGCACTGGACTGCCAACCATAAGTTCAGCAGTTCAAATCCACCAGATGCTCCTCAGAAACCCTAGATACAGGGTTGCTGTGAGTCAGAATTGATTCAGTGTCACTTACCAAACAAATCTCAGTTCTGGAGTCCTGGTAGTAATGCTGTAGGATAAGCACTGGTCTACAAGCCTGGTTTGAGCCACAGTGTCAGTGGTTCAAACTAACCAGTGTCTCCTCTGAAACCTTATATAGTATGAGTCAGAACTGAGCCCGCTCACTTAGCCACAATAATCTCAGTTCTGTACCTCTGTGTTTCCTTTGGTCCTGATGAAGAGATTAACTAGGGTCCATCTCTTAAATCTACAGAGTCAAATGGCCTCCCTCCTCCCTCTTTTAGAGTTACTCTTTTAATTGTCAGAAGTATATCTATGTAACAAAAACACTTATAATATCAATGATTTTTACTTGTACA
The DNA here is from genome assembly GCF_000296735.1 of Chrysochloris asiatica. Classification (NCBI taxonomy): domain Eukaryota; kingdom Metazoa; phylum Chordata; class Mammalia; order Afrosoricida; family Chrysochloridae; genus Chrysochloris; species Chrysochloris asiatica. Next base: position 4,355,008 of record NW_006408530.1, on the reverse strand, counting down.
ACTTCAGTACCGTTAATTGCATGCGTCACTGTACACTATCCATTTTCAGATTTTTCTATCATCCTTAACAAAAACTCAGTTCAATGACGATTATGATGATTACATCTCTTTTCCTATCCCTCCCACATTTGATTACTACTAATTAACCTTTGTCTCTATACATTTACCTGTTCTAGATATTTTATGTGTGTTGTTAGGTGCCATTGAGTTGGCTTCAACTCACAGTGACACTATGCAGAACAGGATGAAACACAGCCTGGTCCTGCACCATCCTCAAAATTGATATGCTTGAGCCCATTTCTGCTGCCACTGTGACAATCCACCTTGTTTGGGAGTCTTCCTCTTTTTCACTGACCCTCTGCCTTATAAAGTATGTCATTTTCCAGGGACTGATCCCTCCTGATAATATGTTCCAATTATGAGAGACGAAGTCTTATCACCCTGGCTCCTAAGATGCATTTTGGCTGTACTTCTTCCAACATGGATTTGTTTGTTCTTCTGGCAGTCCATTGTGCTTTCAATGTGATTCCTCAACACCAAAACTCAAATGCATCAGTTCTTCTCCAGTATTCCTGAGTCACTGTCTAATTTTCTCGTGCATATGAGGCTATTGAAAATACCATGGTTTTGGTCAGGTGCACCTTAGTCCTGAAAGTGATTTCTATGTTCTTGAACTCTTTAAAGAGGGTTTGTGCAGCATATTTGTCTACTACCGTATGTCATTTGATTTCTTGACTAGTGCTTCCATGAATGTTGAGTCATGCAAAATGAAGTCTTTAACAATTTCAATCTTTTCTCGATTAATCATGTTGTTATTTATTGATATAGTTTTGAGGATTTTTGTTTCCTTTTTATTGATGTTCAATCCATGCTGAAGACTGCAGTCTCTGATCTTCATCAGTATTTAAAGTCCTTTTCTCTTCCATAAGCATAAGGTTGCATCATCTGCATATCGTAGATTAGTAATGAGTTTTCCTCCAATCCTGATGCTATATTCTTCCTCATATGATCCTGCTTCTCAAATTGTATTTCACATAAGTGGGTTCACTAGATTTGTGTGTCAGCCTTTTCTGTTACTTCTTTCTAAATGATTTCCTCCTAATAGTAACATAACCATGTATGCATTCATTAATTAAACTTTAAATTTTTATTGATTTGCTTGCTTAATCTTTGGTGCTTTATGGGATGTCCATGTATGACTATGAGAGGGAAAGAGGATTCATGAGTTGAAGTGTCAAATCTAACTCTAGATTTTCCCTGTTTTTATATTTAATGTATGCTGTAGGTAGAACAGTATGACTGATTACAGTGGATTGTCATTACTGGAATAGCTCTGAATAAATTTTGATGACCAGAGGAACATGAAAATGATATTTATGGTCATACAAAATGTGGGGAATCTAGACATAATCTTCTTTGGATTGAGATTATATGTTTTCAAATGATTTTTAATCAAGTTTATAAATAGTGTTCAAAATTAATAGGCCTTATAAAATGTGACTTGTGAGATTTGCAATGTAACTTTTTGCTTATAACCATAATTTATCTTGATTTTCTGCCTATCCACATAGACAGGTCAATGCCAGTGTTAACAGTAGTAAATTGTAATAATCAACAATTACTAGGTTTACTGAGCTACTTGTTTGTATTTTGGGTAATTCTCAAAGCAGCATTCTCAGTTTGTATTTTGCGTATGAGAAAAACCGAGACTTAGAAAAGTTAATTTATCTAAGATCACACAATAGTAAGAAGGAAGAAAGGATTTGCAACCTGATTTATCAGACTTTTGAACCAAAACTCTGGACTCAGATGTGCCTAGACTCAAAATAATAATAACATTTATATACTATTTATAAACCATTTCCATTAACTAGGATGAATACTAGGCTGCTAACCTCAAGGTTGATGGTTCAAACCTACCAGCCCCTCCTTGGAAACCCTATACCTGTTCTCTATGAATAGGAAATGACTCAAGGGTACTTAACAACAGGAAGATACTTCTGAAGGACATAGAAGAAGGTGACCATTGAGTTGGGGAAGAGAGTTACTTAATATAATTTAGGAAAAATACCTCTGTCAATCTCACTTTGCCTTACTTCAGACTTTAGCTATCAATAATTTGATGTTAGTCTAAAAGTACTGCTATTAAATCATAAAAAGCTTTATTAAACAAACGTATCAACATGTGGATTTGCTGTTTTTCAGCTTTTTGCTTATAACCACCTACGTTTATACACTTCTGAAAGTGGTGTTTCCATCTCTTTCACCATTTGTGGCACTGTGGATTAATGTGCTGGACTTCAGGGTCGGTTTGAACCTTAAGGTTGATGGTTCTCGCTTACCAGCCGCTATAACAATAACAACAACAACAACCCTTTCCTAATTGCATTCCTTTTAAATTCCTTTGAGTTGGGGGAATAAAAAGAAATCTGTAGGGGCAAGGTAAGGGCTATAGGGTGGATGGGGTAAGGTTTCCCAACAAAATTATCTTAAGATAGCCCTTGCTACCATCGAAGAAAGTACAGATGGATTATCCTGATGGAAAAAAATTCCTCAGCACGATTTTCCTGGTCTTTTTCTCACCAGAGCAGTTTTCAGTTGTCTTAAAATATTCCCATAATAAACCTCAATGATCCTCCTGTGCCCTTCAAGAAAATCTACCAATTGCCATAACCTTCTGTGCTTACCACTTCCCTGCCTTCCCTTTAACTAGCCTAGCAGACCCTCCTGGAAGTCACTGTTTTCATTGGATTCTTTTTTGAAGGCATCATAATAAAACTAAGATATTACTGAGACAGTGTGTTTGCAGCCATCTACTGATGGCAGAGACATGCTGAAACATGTTCTTTTGGACTAACCCCATGCACCGGAATCCTAGTGGCAATACTTTTTGACTTACCCTCATGTACTGATTAATTTAGATAGAAATTTTACCCCATAGTTTCCTTTAGAGCCAAGTCCCTGAAGGATTTAATAAACGGTTTAAATTTTATTAAAAATAGTGTATGGTTTTAATTTAACATTACCCTTATAATTTGATGTTTGTCCTTGCTTCTGAGAGATACTTCCCAGAGAATTAGGAGGCCTTAAATAAATACAATTATGCGAACCTGTGAAAATTGGGAAGGAGGGAGCAACTGAAGAAATAAAAGAGAAAGCTGTGTCCTAAACATGAATATAAGAAGTTACTGAATCAGTTGATGGGTGAAGAATCAGATAACAAGGGATATTCTAGATCTTATATGAAAAGTTAAGATAAAACCATCTGAAAGACTTTTGAATGCTAGGCAAAGAATTTTAAATTTGTGTTATAGGCTGTGGAGAGATTTATGGAAAGGAGACATTTGTAGATTAGCTGGAGTTTAGGAGAGAATGATATGCTATTATATATATAAGACAGCACTAGGGCATTTTAATCTTTATTTAAGTAAAGACTCAGTCACTAAAGTTTTATTCATTAATTAAAATTACTTGAAGTAGATGGTAACCAAACTGAACATTAAATCATTTCGCTTTTTCACTTTGCAAGTTAATTAGTATGAAAAAGAAAGACTCCTACTTTTGTAAGATCAAGCTTAGCTATTGTTTTAAAGTGGTAACCACTTAAAATCTTCACTTATTTTCAAAAGCACTTAGCAACAAAAACAATAAAGTTGATAAATTTTTTTCAACAAACACTTTGATTTGTGTCAGAGCTTGCAGTACAAAGATAAAGAAGATCTGTTCTTACTTTCATCTGTACTGTGGGAGGAATGAATTCAGAATTATATAAGTGAAATAGCATTAACAATGTACTATAGGAGGAACAAGGTTGTGTTCTTTCCCATACTTATTCAACCTGTATGCTGAGCAAATAATACAAGAAGCTGGGTTCTGTGAAAAAAAACTTGGCATCAGGATTGGAGGAAGACTCATTAACAACCTGCGATATGCAGATGATACAACCTTGCTTGCTGAAAGTGAAGAGGACTTGAAACATTTAATGATAAAGATCAAAGAGCACAGCCTTTGGTATGGGTTGCATCTCAATGTCAGGAAAACAAAAATCTTCACCAATGGACCAATAAACAACATTCTTATCAATGGAGAAAAGATTGAAGTTGTCAAGGACTTCATTGTTCTTGGATCAACTATCAACATTCGCAGAAGCAGCAGTCAATAGATCAGATGACGTATTGCATTGGGCAAATCTGCTGCACAGGAACTTTTTAAAGTGTTGAAGAGCAGAGATGTCAGCTTAAGGACTAAGGTGCACCTGACCCAAGCCATGGTATTTTCAATAACCTCATATGGATGCGAAAGCTGGACAGTGAATAAGGAAGATCGTAGAAGAATTGATGCCTTTGAGTTGTGGTGTTGGAGGAGAATACTGAACGTGCCATGGACTGCCAAAAGAACCAATAGATCTGTTTTGGAGGAAGTGCAGCCAGAGTGTTCCTTGGAGGCCAGGATGGCTAAGCTCCCTCTCTCATACTTTGGACATATTGTCCAGAGGGAACAGTCGCTGGAGAAGGATGTCATTCTGGGTAAGATGGAGGGTCAGAGAAAAAGAGGAAGACCCCCAACAAGATGGATTGGCCAGGTGGCATCATTGATGGCGTCAAGTGAGGCAGCGGTAGTGAGGTTGGCCCAGGATCGGACATTGTTTCCTTCTGCTGTGCATGGGGTCACTATGAGTCGGTTCCGACTCCATGTCACCTGACAACAACAACAACAACATTAGGAGGAAAAAGAATATATGCAATAAACACAAAAAATCAATTGAGATAATATAGGTTCATTAAGGGAAAAATCTAATTTCAATTTCATGATGAACAGAGGGGCTTTACAAATAGGAAGGACTATGCAGCAAATAAACCCCACAACACCCCACTGCCATTGAGCTGATTCTGGCTCATAGCAACCCCATGCAGAGTTTCTGAGTGTCTTGTGGATTTGAACCATGAACCATGTGGCTAGGATGCTAATGCATATCCCACAGTGAAGGTTTAAATGAGAATAGGCAAATCTTATTTCCAACCATTAGAAGTTCTTGTATTCAAACAGTTATATTACAGCAGAGAAAGCTGGATAAAAGAGACTTTCTATCAGTTTTGCTCGTCCTCAGCACTGGTTCAAAGTGGGTGTGCAAGGAATGAAGAATGAATATGTGATCATCCTGGCATGTTCTAAACAGTCACAAGATCACTGAGTAGTCAATTCCAGTTGATGACTAACAAATGTGAAATAACCCACTTATCATAACTAAAGTAGATTTTCTTGTTCTTGTTATTATTTAGTTTATACACATTTCTACCAAATTTAGATTCGTTTATTTCATTCATGGCTGATCTATATAATTTGACTTAATAATAACAACAAAAGCCCAAATTGGCAAATTTACTACTACTATTATTTTTAGACTCTGTTTTATATTTCAGAGGGTAGATAAGGGCACAGTGTTTTCTCTGTCAGTGAAAGAGCATTCTAGATGGAGCAAGCAGCACATCATGTCGGCTATATGGAATGAACAAATCAAGACAGAGAGGACACAGCAGGTATGGTTATGAAAGATTGAGGAACTTTAAAAAGGTTTACATTGTTGGCACACTTATTTCTGTAAAACAAAGATAAGGAAAAATAAGATAGAAAGTAACGATGAGAAAGTGATATTGGATAGCTCTAAAAGTAGTATAAATCAAATAAACAGGATCACAGAGAATAAAGAGATGTAGTTGTGAAACAGGACTCATGACTTGTCAGTAAGCATGACTCCATGCAAATATAAATTTGGAAATGATTGAAGATAGTAACAAGTTGTTGTTGTTGGTGATGTGCCATGGAGTTGGTTCTGACTCATAGCGACCCTGTACAGGGTTTCTGAGGCTGTAAATCTTTATGGGAGCAGAAAGCCTCATCTTTCTCCCACAGATGGTAGTTTCAAACTGCTGACCTTGAGTTTAGTAGCCCTGCTTGTAACCACTATGCTACCATCAAGGTAGGGAATATTATTAGTCTTTAATCATCTTTACTGAAGTTTAATTTGATGCAACAAGATGCCCCCCCATTCTAAGTGTATGGTTTGATGATTCTGAGAAATGAATACCAAGGATCTTGCCCATTGATTATCATTTTCTTCACAAGAGCCGAAAGCAACCACTAATTTGATTTGTGTAATTTTGCCTATTCTAGAATTTCATAAGAACAAAATAACAGACTGTGCAGCCTTGTGTACCTGGCTGGTTTTTCTCTGCTTGATGCTTTTGAGTGTGTCAGCAGCTCTGAATTCTGAGAATTCCTTGTATGTGGATTCCACACTTTGTTCATTAACCTGTTGATGAATATTTGGATTTTTGTCATCTTTTGGCTATTGTGAATATATTTGCTGCATTTGTACTTTGTGTGAACATATGTTTTCACATCTCTTGGGTAAATACCAAGTGGTGGAAGTGCTGAGTGGTATGCTAAGTGTATGTTTCATTTTAAAAGAAGCTGCCAAACTGTTCTCCCAAGTTGTTATACAATTTTATGTTTCCATCAACAATGTAGGAGAGATCTAGTTACTTCTCATCCTTGCCAACACTTCATAGTCAATGTTTTTCATTTTAGCCATTTTAGTGAGTTCATACTGGTGTCTCATTATGATTTTAATTTGTATTTCTTTGATAAGTAGTGATATTGAGTATCTTTTCATGGACTTTTTTATCAAAATTCTTTTATGAAGTGTCTGCTCAGTATTCTTTTTAAATGGCTTGTTTGTCTATGGCTTAGTTTTTAATTTGTTTTTCAATATTGCCTTTCGAAAACAAGACATATTTTATTTTGATGAAGTTTACTTTATCATTTAATCTCAAAACTTATTCTTTTGGCAGCCTAGTTAAGAAATTTTTGCCTATGTCAAGGCTATGAAGATTATTCCGCCTTATATTGATACTAGGATTATAGTTTTAGCTTTTATGACTAGGTTTTAAGTTTATTTTGAGATAATTTTTGTGTATGATTTGAGAAAAGAGTCATGATGCCTTTTTTTTTTTTTCCCCATAATGGACGTTCAGTTATAACAGTACTTATTCCTTAAGGAACCCTGGTAGCGTAGCAGGTTATAAATTGGACTGCTATCTTCAAGGTCAGCAGTTCAAATCTACCAGCTACTCCACTAGAGAGAGATGAAGCTTTCTGCTCCCATAGAGATTTACAACCTTGGAAACCCTATAGAAAGTCGGTATAAATCAGAACCGACATGACATCACATAACTACCACCACCATGACAGCTGATAAGAAAGATACAGATTTTAGAAATGATGTCAAAAGATATTTTCAGTACAAACTTACACATTTTTATTGCTAATATGAATAGAGCAATTAGATACACATATTTGAGTTCATTTTCTTAAGTTAATTGCATTTGATGTAGAATTTATATTTTCTGTTGTGCCATCATGTTGGTTCTGATTTATAATGACCTTTTATAGGGTTTCCGGGGAGCGGTTGGTGGGTTTGAACTGCTGATATTGCAGTTTGAACTGACCATCTGTCCATGCTTATCCCACAGTTGCCATACCATGACTCCGTGTAATTTGTTTAAGATGGTTGTTCTTGTTAAGTGCTGTCAAGTCGGGTCCGACCATGTAGAGGGTTTTCAAGGAGCAGCGGCTAGAGAACTTGAATTACAGTCCTTGCAATTCAAACAGACTTTGCAGTCCAGCGCATTAAGCCACAG
>NW_006408530.1:4345380-4346943 GCF_000296735.1 Chrysochloris asiatica | reverse complement strand
GCTTAGTCTATAGAAATTTACTTTAAAAATTATTCCTATTGATATATCAAGGGAATTTTATCATGCCATGAAACGTTATTTAAAAAGTGGTTATATTATTATTGCTAAGTGCCATGGAGTTGGTTCTGACTCCTAGTGATTTGAAGTCCAATGCTTACTCTACAGAGTCACTGCTCTCCCCACAAATAGTTATAATGACTACAAAATATTTTTTCATATATCTACATCATAATTTATTTACTCCTTTGTCATTAATTTACATTTATATTACTTCTAATTTTCTGTCAATTAAATAATGTTATTATGAATATTTTTATGAAGTTATAATTGAAAATACTGCTTATTGTTTCCCCAGGCTATCTTCCTGATTATGGGATAAAATTTCCAAGTTATAAATTTTGTTTTCAGGCTCTTAACTGTTCTTGTGTTGTTAATTGCTGAGTCAGTTCTGACTCATAATGATCTTATCTACAATAGAACGATACACTGTCCAATCCTATGCCATTCCAAAGTCATTCTACACTACTAGCCAATTGTTGCAGCCACTGTATCAGCCCAACTCATTAAGTTTCTTCCTCTTTTTTGCTGATCCTCTACTTTGCCAAGCATGTTGTCCTTCTAGGGATTGGTCCTTACAAATGGCATGTCCAAAGTACAAGAGACAAAGTCTTGCCAGCCTCACTTTGAGGAACATTCTAACTGCACTTCTTCCAAAAGAGATTTGTTTGTTCTTCTATCTGTCCATGGTATTTTTAATATTCTTCACCAATGCCATAATCCAAAGGCATCAGTTATTTGGTCATCCTCATTCTCTGCCCAGCTTTTGTATGCATATGAGGACATTGAAAATCATGGCTTGGGTCATGTGTCCCTTAGTCTTCAAAGTGACATCTTGGATGCTATTTCCTTGGGTATTGATTGTAGCTTCAAGTAAACTGAAATCCATGACCATTTCTTTCCTTCATTTAATGTGATGTTGCTTATTAGTCTATTTGTGAGAATATTTGTTTTCTTTATATTGATGGGGAAGTCCATATTGAGCTGGAGTCCTGGTGTGGCACTGTAGGATAAAGTACTGGACTGCAAGGTTGGTTTGAAATGCAGGTCTGGTGGTTCAAAGTCACCAGCCACTCCTCAGAAATCCTGTATAGGGTCACTATGAGTCAGAACCAACTCCACAGCACAACAGTTTTGAGCAAGGTTATGTCATCTGCATATGACAGGTTGTTAGTGAGTCTTCCTCCAATGTTCTTTTTCACATAGTTCAGCTTCTTGGATTATTTGTTCAGTATAAAGAGTTAGTAAGTATGGTGAAAGATATAACCTCAATGATTTTTGGTTTCATCATGTGTGATATTTTTGATGCCATCCCACCACTTGTCTTGTCTTTAGTCATCAAATGAGTATGTCAAATCTATTCTTGGACATGGCCTATAATTTCAGGTGAGATAATACTCAAGGTCATAGTTTGGTTCTCATGGATTTGTTTCCATTTTCTTCAGCTTCAACTTGAACTTCCTTATCAGCAATTGGTGGTCTGTTCTACAGTTGTTGTTGTTATTA
>NW_006408530.1:4343730-4344735 GCF_000296735.1 Chrysochloris asiatica | reverse complement strand
TCCTTGATCTTCATCAGTAAATAATTTAAGTCCTCTTCACTTTCAGCAAGCAGTGTTGTATCATCTGCATATTGCAGGTTGTTAATGAGTCTGCTTCCAATCCTGATGCCACATTTTTCTTCATATAACACAACTTCTCAGATTATTTGTTCAGCATACAGGTTGAATAAGTATAGTGAAAGTATACAACCCTATCACATACCTTTCTTAATTTTAAATCATTCAGTGTTCCCTTGTTCTATAGTAGGCCCTGATTATGTTCTGACTTATGACATTGAGCTTCTCCATTGTCTCTTTTCACAAATACAGTTGATTTTATTCTTGTGTATTCCATCCATTAAACTCTAAGTCTTAAGTTTATGTTATTGACAAAAGGTATTGGCAATAAAGAAGTTATTGGTCTTGCAAAATTCTTTTTATCATGTGATTTCCAACATCTTTCTTTCACTAATGCCATATTTTCTAACTGCTGATCATTGTTTGTTTCCAACTTTCATATCCAAGTGACAAGAAATTATAAGTGCATCTCGATTGTATGTTTGATCAATTTCATACTGCAGCAGTGGGTAAAAATACTAATTTTCTTCATTTTTTCATTCATGGTTGGTTCATAAATTTGAATAATGGTCATATTAACGGATCTTCATATTAACAGACAATGGATTTAGGCTATTTATCAGGATTTCAGTGGCTAGTTTTTTTTAAGAAATGGACCTCCTCTTCCTTCTTCCTAATCTGTATAAGTCTGGAAACTCTGCTGAAAGCTGTCAGTTCAGCAACCTAAGTCAAACTTTAATCATTCTTATGCTTACTGTGTCTGAAATACTTCACATTAGTAGACCCTATATGAAGTGCTGGTGTAGCACTGCAAGATAAGCACTGCACTGCTAATCACAAGGTCCATGCTTCAAACCCACTAAACTCAACAGAGCAGCCAGAACAATCCTTTAACAATTTAAATTAGTTTGACAGTCCCTTGCTCCAATCCCTTTACTGGCTTCCTAT
>NW_006408530.1:4323694-4325434 GCF_000296735.1 Chrysochloris asiatica | reverse complement strand
GGGGGAGAAAAGGGAAGTCCAAACAAACAACTCAGACCAGCTTTCTTAAATCATCAGTTATGATGGACTTTATGACACACCCTGTTTCAGCTTAGATGCAAAAGTTTACGGACGTTATAAAGAAGAAAATTCTGGTCCATGTGTCTAGGGTAAGTCAGCTTTTTCTACATGAGAAGTTGTGTAGGTCAAGGAGCATCCATTGTTGTAACCTTCCTGTGATCCAGGTCTGGATGCCAAGTTCCATGTCTGATTTAGACATTCTCTGCCCACCTGATTTGGTTCCATTTCTTCAGGAGTTAGTACATTGCTTGAACTGTGTTCTGACCCACAAGAACGTGTGTGGCAAAAGTCTGAAGTAGAAGGAGAAGCAGAAGAGATTTAGTAAGTTTAGATGTGCAAACTGCAGACCTGTTCGACACACTGTAAGGCTTCTTTTGCCGTGGCCTCGAGTGTACTGTAAGATTGTCCTGATCAGACCTTCCTGAGAAAGCACTGAAAAGTTTCACATTTTCTGAGTTCTGGTGGTCAAAGGTAGTCATATTTAAAAACTGCTGCTTTAACAAACTGGCTCTTTCTTCTTCAAATGCCTTTCTCTCCAACCCCAGGAGAATAGCAGCTTCTGTAAAATTTCTTCTTTCTCTCTCGAAATTCTTTTTTTTTGCTCTTTAAATAAAGACCACTCTTCTTGGAGGCGTTCCTTTTCTCCCAACAAATAACAATCTCGTAGTAAGGAAGTGGTGTCATCATCACATGCAGGAGCAAGCTGCTGCTGTAAAAGCTGCTGCTGTATTTTAATCATTTCTTTACACTGCTGAATTTCTAACCCAAGTTTCTCCGTTTCTTGTTCATGGTCTTGTCGTGAGATTACATCTTCATCATTAAAGCCTTCTAAGTATACCTTTGAAACTTGGTTGTCAAGGTTTTCAACATGACTTTTAAAAATTCTCCACTGTTTTCTGATGCTGTTTGTAAGCTGTTCTCTCACAGTATCATAGGAAAGGTCCTATATACTCTCTCTACTCAGTTCCACAGCATCTTCTTCAATATCAGAAACAACAGTTCCTGTATTATCATCAGCCCTTTCTCTAGGTTTCTGCTTTTGGGGAGAAAGAAGAGAAATTATTTCCTTTTTCATTTGCTGAAGACCTTTCTTAAGTTCAGCGTTTTCCATTAGGATTTGTTTCTGACGATATTCATAATCATTCAAGAGAATTTTATACATTTCATCTTCATTCCTGGCTTCAGTTTTACCAGTTCTCCAGGAGCCTCTCTTTCCATCAGCTCTTCCCACATAATTTAAAACATCCATAGCTATTTTTTTTGTCTTTCTTGTTCATAACAAGTTGATGTAGACGTTCCTTTAGTTTATTATATTCATGCTCTTTTCTCTTCATATCATGATTGTACTGAGTAGCTCAACTTGCAATGATATTTTGTAATTTTTGCACCTCATCTTTCTCATTTTTAAGTAGCTGATGCAAATTCCTATTCTTGCATTGCAACTGTCTCTTTCTTGAAGTCCAATCATTTCCCTCCTGGATGTTTCCAGTTGTTCCTTAAGTTTTGCATAGCAGCTTTGTAGATGGTCCATATCACTTCCCAGTTTCAGATTCTGTGTTTCTACATTTTCCTGAGCTAAAAGGTTCTTCCATTGAAGTACAAGTAGTTCATTCATACAATTTAAAACAGCAACTACATTTAATTCTCTCTTGGTCTCTTTACCTTTGGATTCTTCATACA
>NW_006408530.1:4319502-4322776 GCF_000296735.1 Chrysochloris asiatica | reverse complement strand
TATAGGGTCTCTCTAAGGCAATACTGACTCAATCACAATGGATTGCTTGTTGACAATGATGGTCAGTATAATTGCTGCAAAGTGTTTGATGCCCGCATGTTTTTAGAACCTTTGGCAACAAATGTATAAGAAATATTTGTTAACAGTCTCCAGTGTTTGACTGAATGTGATGTAAAAGTAGACTGTTTAAAGTATTTTAAAATAGTTATTATTAAATTATGTCTTTATTTAGGATGTTGTTGTTAAGTGACATCTAGTTGATTCCAACTCATAGTGAATGACCCAGTATAGGGTTTCCTAGGTTGTAACTGTTGTACTGAAGCAGAAAATCTCATCTTTCTCCTGCTGCATGGCTGATGGGCTCAAACTGCTGACCTCCTGGCTCACAGTCTAGTGCTTATCATATGGATTCAGTAAGAATTCATCTTGTCATTCAAGGCCCTCCAACATTTGTCTTATATATTTTTTTCTGCCCATTACTTTTCCAGGGAACGGGGTGCTACTGACTGTACTTCAAAGCTCTCACACATCTTTTCTGCTTTGTGCTTTTGTTTATGCCTTTTACATTGTGCTAACAGAAAGATCAGTGGTTTTAACCCATTGTGCACTCTGAACAAGAAAGATGAGGCAGTGAGCTTCCATAAATATTTACAGCTTTGGAAACTATTCAGCATTTATATTCTATCCTACAGGGTCACTATGAGTCATAATTCACTCAAGAGCAGTGCAGAAGGTTTTTTACGTGTCTAGACTCCCCTTGCAAGTCAAGTGTGCTCCTTAGATAAGCAACTTGAGTTACCATTGGAGTGCTTTCAAAATTTTCAGAATCTTGTTTTCCACCCAAACAGACCAAATCAGAATTTGTATACATTGAAGATTTAGAAGTACCATTTAAAGTACCCCCCTCCTTTAATTTTTCAGTTTTTGAAATTCTTTCTACCTTTTCCTTAACATCACACTGAAATAGCCTGTATCTCTTGAAGCCTTCCCTGCATCTTTTAGAGAAATGTGATCTCTCAGTTTTGAGAATTTAAATCTTCCCTTAGTAAAATGATTTTCAAGTAGATGTTCCAAAAATGTTCATGCATCTATGTATGCTTCCCGGAATGAATATACTTTGCTTCCCAAAAACACATATTGCATATGGTGTGTTGAATTTAGAGCAAACCAAATTTCTCAGAGGTAGACGAAAGACTCTAGACTTTAAAAGCTACTACTTAATTTCTAGGATCATTGGTTCTCGGGATTAAACTTCCCATTTTCTCTCACCTTAAGTAAGACAATGGTTGAGGACAGAAAGCTGCAGAGGTCCCCTACATTTTTATTATGGCTAAGAATCTATAGAGGTGGTTTTTTTTTTTTTAAGTTTTTATTGTGAATTGAGTGATAATTTACATGAGAGAACATCAGCTTTATGTTCATCCTATCGTATTTCGTTTCATTGCAATGATTACAATCTTTTCCATGCATCACCATTAACAGCATTTGCTTCCATTCCCTCTGTTTTGTTTTGTGTTTTTGTTTTTGTTGTTGTTTTTTGTTTTGTTTTGGATGTACACTGAAGCACTCATGAATACATAACCATTCAAATAGCCAAAGGGTATATTCTGTAAGACTATCTCTGGCCAACAGCACACCACTCTTCTAGCTCCTTGAGTTCAGAGTCCACAGCCGCTCCATCTCTCCACTTCATCATCTCTGCCTTCATCTCTGGCATCGCTGCTTCTCTGGATAGGGTCCTGCACTCCACTCCTCTCCCTTGATGGCCCCAGGGTCCTCTGGTCCTAGACTGCAAGATCAACTACTCCCCTCTTTTTGTTACAAAATGTCTACCTTTGCATTTGCATCATTCACAACCAGTCCTGATACCAATTATTTACTATTGAACCACAAGATTCTTGTCCCCATCTTCTTTTACCAGCCCTTTCTAGATAGGTTGGAAACAACTCAGTGGAGATTCTACCTTCACCCGCACCCTCTGAAACTAGGCTCCCTCTTGAAAACTTGTAAGCCAGTTACTTCATGCCTTTGTAGCTCCCCATTTTGGGTAGCCAATGTCTAAGTTGTCCATCCCTGTCAACCCTGTGTACAGAGTGGGTGGGAATGATCTTTGCTATAAAGATTCATTCCCTCTTTTAAGCTACTACATCCAAGTGCATAGGTCAAGTTCATCAACTTGTAGCAGACTATACTTTTTTTCCTCTTCTTTGTTCCTCTATTCAAGTTCTGATCATCCAGCCATTAAAGCTAGGTCAAATGGGTACTATCTGAAACTATGAGTATTCTTGTGCATCTCCCCTCACTTCATATCAGCTGGACACTTCAGTCTCTGCTCTAGTCCTCTGTGGCTATGTCTCTGTCCCTGGGCTCTGGAGTCCCCAGTTCTCACTATACTGCTGGCCAACCAGGTCTCAATCCAGGTTGACAGGAGTCTGTTGAAAGTAGTCGGACTTAACTTACAGCTTCATTGCTGCTTTTCCCCCACTTCCCCTTATCAGTAGACCAATGTGGTCACCAGCAAGATTGCATGCCTGCTCATGTTTCAGTCTTGGAAGAGAATTTGCCTTGAGGTGACTTGATCGCTTGCCTTGATGGCTCCCCAGTGAACGAACAACTTGCTTTTTCTTGTAGTAGTCAGTCAGACTGCCATTATTGTTTTTTATATTTCCTGCTGGTCTTTCTTTCAAGAAGTATTTTCTGTTCTTCTAGCCACTCCAGGCTGGTCTGCTTGTCTTTTCAAGAGGAAATTTACCACCTCAGAAGATTTTGGATAGGGATCAGTATTCCACCTATGGTCTTATGCAATGCAAAGGCTCCCCAGGAAACCTTCTTTTACTGGGAAAGTTATAGAGGTATTTTTGAAACATCATCTCTAACTGAAAATCTGCGACAAAGCAGACTGGTTTTTCATTCTTGCTTTTCTACCTACTGTGAAGTGTGGCAACTATCTTTACTTTCCCTTAGTTTTCTTATCTAGTAAATTTTATTGTTGTTACTTGCTGTGGAGTTGGTTCCGACTCATAGCGACCCTGTACCGAGGCTGCAAATCTTTACGGGAGCAGAAAGCCTCATCTTTCTCCTGTGGAACAGCTGGTAGTTTTGAACTGCTGACCTTGTGGTTCACAGCCTGCTTCGTAACCACTACGCTACCAGAGCTCCTTCTATCTAGTAAATAGTGATGATAAAAATAATATACTACAAAAAACAAAACAAAACAAAACACTATCAAAAGAACCAACAGATGTGTGTTGGAAGAAGTACAACCAGAGTGCTC
>NW_006408530.1:4303356-4319402 GCF_000296735.1 Chrysochloris asiatica | reverse complement strand
ACTCAAGCATGGCAACAATTGTGAGATTGGCCCAGGATCGGGCAGTGTTTCATTCTGTTGTGCATAGGGTCCCTATGAGTCAGTATCGACTCAATGGCACCTAACAACACTGCCACCAATATATATAGGTTATTATTAGGATTGAATTATGAAATTTCTGCAGAAAAATTACTGAATTGTTGTTATTGTTGAGTAAGTTTGATTCAGTTCTAACTCATAGTGATCCTGTATAGGGTTTCCTAGGCTTTTTAAATCTTTGCAGGAGCACAATGCCTAATTTTCCTCCCGCAGAGCAGCTGGTTTATTCTAACCCTGGACCTTATGGTTCATAGTCCAGTGCTTATCATATGGAACTACCATGCTCCCAGTACTATATAATGAATACTGTAAGTGATTATGACTTTTAATCTAGGTTACAGTTAGTGAAGCTACATGCAAGTAAAGTTCATATAAAAATTTTTTAAATTGGATTTAATATTTATTTACTTTTATTGAGTTAAATTAAATCAATGGTTTCAAACCTTAAATATGAATATTCTCATAAAACTTGTCAGTGAGTTAGCTTTCTACACTTATTTAAATAAATTGTCAGGTTGCTGAGGGGCATGGAATAAAAAATCAGTGTGGTGATAAAGGCTTCCTTGCTTTTGAGCTAATCAATACCTGTAAGTGAATCACAGGCACTTATAACTAAATATCCAGGAATGAATTAAAAATAGATTCACTGCTGTTTGGTGGAGTTAGGGATTTGATATAATGGTTCTGCAAAATTTAGCAACCTGTAATTTATATTCCTCGTCTACCATCTGCCCTTTCTGTACAGCTTGTCAATATTAATAGTTGTTGATATGCTCTGATGCTTAAAAGACATTGAAGAGTTTAGCTCTTTAATCAGTAGTAGCTTTGAAAATATACATTCTTATGTAAATCACAATCATTCTCTAGTAATCTTTGTATATACATCACACAAAGACATTTATTTGCACATATTATTCTAGATAGTCTGAAAATTAAAAATATAGCAAATCTGAAAGGAAAAAAAAAAAAAGAACAATATTAGCATCTAATCTGAAGCAAGTCTGATACTTACAAAAAGAGTAAAATGATTTGAAGTTTCAAGTCTGGAAAGATCCCAAATTAGCTTGGTCAAAAATCAAATGGTTAGTAGGTCATATTCTTTTCCAGATCCCAGAATTTACTGTTCAATGGAAGAAAGCTCAAGGGGCTCTATTTTGTGTAAAGCATTGTGCTAAGTGTTGGAATATGGTGGTGAGCCAGAGAATCCAGCTAACGCAAAAGAGAAACTTTAAAAACAGAATTGCACATTGAATTACCATTGTGATAAATACTAACAATCTGAAATTATATGGTAGCATGCAAGTGGGGACCTGATCATAATTTGGAAAAGAACCTAGGACCAGGAAGGATTGACAGCATTTGAGATACTGAAGATGTATTATTATATTGATGGAGCACACAGATCAAGGAGATTAGTGAAGATGGATCAAATCATTCTTTTAATTAAAACGTAACACCACTGAAGGACTTTAAACAGGATCTCATAAAGTTGTGTACTGTTTTAGGCTAGGTTCTCTTGAGAAGCAAAATCAGTGATGAATATATGTAAATATATAAAGAGAATTTTATATCAAGGAAATGTCACACACTGTTGTAGAGGTGGGAAAGTCCCAAGTCCATGGGTCAGATGAACCAAGATCAGCAGGTCATACAGGTACAATGGCTGGTAGCTGACCACTTACAAGCAGGCCACTGGCTGAAGTCCAAAGAACCGGAGGTTGGATGATAAGCCAGATGTAGCAGAAAGTAAGCAAGCTTTGCTCAATTGTCTGATACATTGGAAGTATGTATGTTAGACCTTTCAATAGATTGACTGATAGTTGCAAATCTCATTATAGAAGTGATTGCATTATAATTGATCTCATCATGGGGGAACTACATCCTAATTGCCAAACCAATGAAAATCCTGGCCCAGTCAAGCTGACACAAAACCTTAATTATTATATGTATGGACTTAAATACATAATTAATATCTTTGTGAAAACATAGATTAGAAGACATGAAGAAGTAGGTGGGAGGTAAGACCTGTTAGGATATTATTGCAGTAGTCCAGGAAGACATAATGGCAGCTTGGACAAGGTTAGTGACATAGAGATCCATATCTCTAGTAGGTGAAAAGAGGTGATGTTGTTTAGTGATGAGTGAGTCTTTTGTACTGTTGCATTGGTGATAATGACCTTTTCTAAGAACATGAGTGTAGTTTTTTTGGGTATTCTGTGCCTGTGGTATTTTTCAGAGATTTCATGTAACTGTATTGAGTAGGCAGTTAGATATATGTTTCTGAAATGTATTGTTGTTGTTAAGTGCTGTCAAGTCGGTTTAGACTCAGCTACACTGTATAGGGTTTCCAAGGAATGGCTGGTGAGTTTGAACTGCTGACCTTGCGTTTCAAACTGACTTTGTGGCCCAGTGCATTATCCTGCAGTGCCTCATCAGAGCTCCTTATGAAGCTTGGAGGAACATTAGGGGGCAACTGTAAAAGTTGAAAACTGTCTTTAAAATAAACAAAAGTAAATGGCAATGCAATTATTATTTAAATATTGGAAATTTATCATCTTTCTTGAAAGAAGGGTAGACAATAGAAGAGGCTTCTAAAGAATTTAGATGAATCCATTCATTTGTAAACTTTGTTTCTCAAAGCCCTAAGGTACCTGTGTTTGCTGAGGAGTGGATCAGACTGTCAGTCTCCATTTCAATTAAAGAAGTTTAGCTTTTATCACTTTTATAAATTGTGGTTTCAAATGCTATTTTATTTGAAAAGTATATTTATGTTAAAGTTTTAAAAAATTCATATAGTCTTTGAAAAAAGGGAGAGGGGAATCTCACTTTACACCTCTAAAATAAAAGGGTGAAACTATGAAGAACAACTATTACTCGTTCCTTATAAAATATGAGACTAAATATTGATTTTTAGAGAGATGTCTGTTTGGTCTCATGCAACATTAGTTTCATTCTTGTGATATTTTTGAAGTATAATTTTCTAAAAGAGTAGGGCAACAATGGTTTCAATTCACAATATAGTATTGTGAGTTTTACCCTGTTTTAGAGATTAGCAATTTACTTGAACTAGTTCAGCTTTCAGATTTTTTCCAGTTGTATGCAATATAAATCAGTTATCCACTTCCAAAATCCTCTTCCCTTGTATAGAATCATGGGATATATTTTAGTTGTTAGTTACTTTTCTAAAATCATTTCATCAATGTAGCAGTTGGAATCAACTTGACAGTGCCTAACATAGTGCCTGTTTGCAGAATTAGTGAGGAGCCAGGCCCTTTTTCTTAGCATATTGTTATTATTGCTAACTGGCGTTGAGTCAGTTCCAACTCATAGCGACCCTGTATAGGATTTCTGAGGAGTGGCTGGTGGGTTTGAACTGCTGATCTTGTGGGTAGAAGTCCAGTGGTTATCTTACAGTACCACATCATGACTCCCTTTCTTATTATGAAGAACAAATTATTACTGCAAAGAGAAGGTCCCTCTGCTGTAGGAACTAAAAATGTATGTAATTTCAGCTTTCTGATGATTTTTCAAACTGACACTCAACTCTTAACAAATGTGTGCTGGGAGAAATTAACATTTTTTTCTCTCATATTTCATTACAACCCACAAAAAACAAACACAATTCCAACATTTATCATTTTAGGCCAGTGAAATGTTAGGAATCAGTGTGACAGGCACAGAAAGAAGTTTTATATGGTGGAATTAAACTTTATGATCCATTTGCAAGGATGGAACCATACTTGGCTCATCTTAGTAAGTAAATAGTGCTACATTTATTTAAATATTGATCTGTTTTCACTGGAAGGTTTAACTGGATTCCAAAATGTGGAGATTACAAATGTATGCAAAACAGTTTCTACTGCGATACAAATACTGTGCTATGTCACTTTACAAGTCTGTAAATAGGTTGCTGAGAACTGCAAATTCTATTGTAAGTTGTAACTGTCATCTGTCACCAAGTTAGTATGGTGAAGTCAGTGTACCTAAGGAAAAATGAGTGAAAAGTATATATTAGTTCCTGCATAACATCTGTCACTGTAGGTAGGTCCATCATTTTTTAGGTGAGACTCTTCTTTTCTATCTATAGCTGGTAATACAGGACCTATTCTAAGATCCACTCTCTAATTTCTTTAGCAATGGAAGTGAAGAAGCTGCAATTTTCATACTTGACTTACAGATGTACATTGAGTGATCTTAATTAACAGACATATTTCATTTACCAAAAGGCCTTATAATTAAATAAATGTAACTTTATTTAAGAAAATTACAGATGAGAGTACTTTTAGTCTATCAGTAGAGAAAAAGAACATGTGCAATAAGAGTTTTGATATCATCTATAAAATGTTCCTGAGAATATTGAAAGCATGAATATGTTTTCAGGTGCTGAAGATTATTGGTAGCTTTTGAAGAGTGACTTTATTTAATTTATTGAAAGGATATTTTTTGAGTTCTGCTTTTATGGACATTGATTTTAGATCCAAGTAAATAGAAATCCTTGGCAATTTCAATATTTTTTCAGTTTATCATGATGTTACTTATTGATCCCAGTTGTGCAGAGTTTTGCTTACTTTGCATTGAAGTGCAATCCATATTGAAGACTGAGGTTTTTTTATTTTCATCAGTAAGGACTTAAAATCTTCTTCACTTTGCACAAGCAAGGTTGTGTCATCTGCATTTCGCAGGTTGTAAATGAGTCTTCCTCCAATCCTGATACTGAATTATCTCCTTCATATAGTCCAACTACTAGGATTATTTGCTCAGAATACATATTAAATAAATATGATAAAAAGGTACAGCCCTGACATATAACTTTCATGATTTTAAACAACAAAATAACCCAATGTTCTATTCAAACAACTGCCTCTTGTTCTATGTACAGGTTATGCATAATACAATGGAGTGCCATGGGATTTGCAGTTTTTTTTTTTCAATTTTACCCATAATATGTTATGACCCACACAGTACACAGTACAATGCCTTTGCATAGTCTGTGTAAACATGATTATACATCTTTCGGTATTCTTTGCATTCACAATCAGTGCCTGTAGAAGCAGCAGTTAAGAAATCAAAGGACATAATGAGTAGTCAGATCTGCTGCAAAAGATCTGTTTAAAGTGTTAGAGTAAGGAAGACTAAGGTGCAGCTGCCTCAAGTCAGGGTATTTCTAATCATTTCATATGCATGTGAAAACTAGACAATGAATAAGGAAGAGGGAAGAATTGATGCCTTAGAAATTATGGTGTTGGCAAAGAATATTGAATATTACCATATACAGTCTGAAAAAATGGATAAATCTGTCTTGGATGAAGTATAGCCCAAATAGAAGTGTTGATGACCATGACTCATGTACTTTTGTAACATTATCAGGAGGGAGCAATCCCCTAAAGAAAGACCTCATGCTTGGAAAAGTAAAGGACTGACCCTCAGTGAGCTGGATTAGCATGGTGGCTGTAACAGTGAGGACTGGTGCAGGACCAGGCAGTGTTTCAATTCCATTGTTTACAGAGTCCTTATTAATCAGAATGGACTTAAAGGCAATGAACAACAAGGACAACGTGGAAATAACTATTTCAACTTCGAAGTCATTTAGTATATTTTATAAAATAAATGTGTCAAAAGCATTATAAAAAAACCTCTTAAAGTGTGTCTATTCAGTTTATAGGTTTTCTAATCGTTTTTCTGACCTACAACAAAGAATTAGGCATCAGTAATATATAATGAAATTTGTTATAGTTTGTTTTTTACTAATTTTTTGTATCAATAAAAATGCTACTTTTACTTTATCCAATCCCGGGTTAAGATAGAATTTAGAAAGAAATCTGATGCAAGCTATTATCATAGTTACAAAATGATAATAATTTATGACACCAAAATATATCAACTCAAAAGTATATTATTACCTCAAGCAAGAAAATGTTTTTGTTTTATGCCTTTTAAAAAGTCATTTTCATGTAAAAATTGAGATAAGTGTTATTCAGAGTAACAAGGTTTTAAAAACTAATCTCTTATTAATTACTGGAAACTAGGATTTTGATTACACATTTAAAATGATAAAATTTAGTTATCTTCATCTTCCTCCCCATTTAATTTTATGGTTTGTTGAGGTTGTCTGATAAAGTTGGTCTGTGACTAGTCACTGCAGTGTTCAATATATAATAGTTTATGTTCACAGTAGTGAAAGATTTAAGCTTTAGGCGTTCTTTCAAGGTCTGATTTCAAAATATGATAAGCATAATTTGCATAATAAAGTAGTAAATTGAAATTTATTCCATTGCAATCCTTTATGTCCTTGGCATTCTACTTTGATTTTTTCAACTCTTGTTTAATATGTGGTGCAGTGTGTATTGGTCTTAGTGAAACAAACATATTTTATTCTGTGCCCTTTGTAGTGTGCTGTGCTGACATTTTCAAGAAAGATGTCATTTATCTTGTTTTTTAAGGAAATAATAGTATTTCTCACTAAAATAAAGGTAATGTGAGAACAAGACAGGCAAATGCTTAATGATATCATAGAACTACAACATCTTTTCCTGGTTATCTTAAGGAAAAATCTACCATATTTGATTATACATGTCTTTAATTTTGGAGTTTTATTTTTACAATAAAATATTCTTAATATGCATTGAGTTGTATTTGTCTTTATTATTATTTCTTGGAACTTTAGCATTAAAAGTTTAATGAAATACCTCTTAAACTGTGGTGTGGTTAGGAATGTGTTTCAATATAACTCTTGTTTTGTTTTTAATGTTTTATTGTGAATTATGTGATAGTTTACATGGGAGAACATTAGCTTCACATTCAGCCTATTGAATATCATTTCATTGCCATGGTTACAATCCCCTCCATGCATCATCAACCAACCAAAGGGTATACCCTGCAAGCCTGCCCCCTGGTCGAAAGCACACAGCCCCTCTCCCTCTCTATGTCTAAAGCCCCCAGCCGCTCCATCTCTCCACATCATCGCCTCTGCCTCCATCTTTGGCATCACTGCTTCTCTGGGTAGGGTTCAATATAACTCTACCTTTGAGTTCTTATGCCCTAAGTTTTTTCTGGGATTTGAAATGACACCCTAGTGTATTTGGATGATGGTATATCAAAGGGTACTATACTACCACCAAGGAGCTCTGGTAGCGTAGTGGTTATGAATCAGGCTGCTAACTTCAGGGTCATCAGTTCAAAATTACCAGCTGTTCTGCAGGAGAACAATGAGGCTTTCTGCTCATTTAAAGATTTACATCCTCAGAAACCCTGTACAGGGTCATTATGAGTCAGAACCGACTCCACAGCACATACCAACAACATACTCCCACCAGTTGACTTTGCTACACTACAGACATTTAGAGAAGTTAAATCTATCCTATAAATGAGATTCAAATAGGATAAGCACTCAACGTCAAGGTCAGTGTGAACCACAAGGTTGGCAGTTCAAACACACCAGCCTTTCTTCGGAAACCCTATACAGGGTCGCTATGAGTCAGATCTGACTCAAAGACACTTAACCACAACAACAATATTATTACAATTTTATTATTTGAATGAACTAAAGCCAAACTTTATTATTTGAATTGTATAAATTCTGACTTTAAAAATGACCATTAGATATTATAATCCTTCTTAAAGCCAAATACCCACCAGTAAATTGTGTTTTGTTCTCTTTTTAAACAACTTTAAATTGAAGTGTAAGTTGCACACAGTTATCATTCACTCATTTTAAGTGTATGTTAGTTTTGATGTGTCTTCTAAATGTTGTATAATCACCCACAATTCCCCATTCTTCACCCATCTCCTGGAAATCGCTGGTATGCTTTTTGTAGCTTTAGGTTCTTATTCATTAATATTTCTGTTTTCTTTCTTTGCTTCCTTTTGGATAATGCTTCTGCTTTCAAGTTTACTAATCTTCTGCCATATTGAATCTGTTTTGAATTCTACCCAGTTCTCATTTCATTACTAATACTGCATTTTTCTTCTCAATGTGGACTTCTATAATAAAAACTACACATAGTTTTCAAATGTAATAGTTACTTGAAATAATCATGACCATTTTTGTTGTTGATTAGTGGCATCAAGTCAGTTCTGACTCATAGTGACCTTGTATAAGGTTTCTGAGGAGCTGCTGGTTAGTTGAACTGTAGATCTTACAATTTAAAATGATTTTGCAGTCTAGTGCATTAATCTGCAGCCCCACACCAGGACTCCATTATTATCCCTGTATTACTGAGAAGAAACTCACTTGAGCAGTACCAAATTACTGTAGTTAGACTATTTAGACTCAAACACTATCTTGGCTGCTAAAGCTTATTTACTTATTCAGTACTTTTCTTCTTCTTCTTCTTAAATTGGGAAATTAATTATATCTACCTCATAAAATTTATATAAAATTTATTGATTTTTTCATACATGGGGATGTCAAAAAAGACCATTGAAAATGGAATGAAAAGATAATGGATTTGTTTCCACAAACTTATGAAGTGTCATATTATAGAGTACTTGACAGTAAGTTTAATAAGTGCCTAATAAGAGGTGCTTCAGGTTACTGAGCTGGACAGCAAGATTGGTTTGAATTGCAAGGTTCAAGCTCACCAGCCGTCCTCGGAAACCCTATAAAAGGTCACGATGAGTCAGAAATGACTCAAGGGCACTAAACAGCAGCAACATCATTGTTATTATTGGAGTCCAGGTATGGCACTGTAGGATAAGCGCTGGACCGCAAGGTTGGTTTGAACCACAAGCTTGGCGGTTCAAATTGACCTGCTTCTACTAGGAAGCCCTATACAGGGTTGCTATGAGTTGGAACCAACTTGAGGACACTGAACAATTAGTTATTGTTATTGTTAATTATTATTCATGATTTTTGAAATGCCAATACTTAGATCAGCAATTACATTTATTATTTCTAAATCTCAGCTATAATCATCACTTTTTCAAGAAAAGGCTATCATCATTCAAAAACCTATCATTTTTTAAAAATATGCTTAAATGTGAATTTCTCTCTGAAGTTAGTTTATTTCTTACAATATCCTACTCAAGTCCCTTCTTCATCCTATACATATGAAGAGGCTTTAAAAGTTAGTGATAAAATTGAATGAAAGGATAATGGAATTTTTATACAAACTTTTTGAAGGCCCTTGTATACATAACCTTCTCTCTTTCTTTTAAAAATATTTATTTTTATTTTTCATCATAATGAATGGAGATTTACAGAGAAAGTTGATTTTCCATTCAACATTTCATATATATTTGTTTCATGACATTGATTACAGTACCTACAATGTAACAACATTTGTTGCACTCTTTCCATCACATGAAAATACATCCTGACTGAACGTCTCCTAGAAGATTTCCAGGCCTGTTTGTCTGATACATTTTCCTATTTTGTTATTTATTAAAATGCTATTAAAGAAGCTGAATTTGATGATAGCTTGCTGTACATTTTTTATATTGGAAATCTTTGGCTGCATTTAGGTTCCCTGATGTAAGTTGTTATGTGATCTTAGCGTGGATTTTCAGGTCAGAGTTCTTTTGTACTTCTGTGGTGATTCTGAAACTGACCCTTGGTCATATCTGTAAGCATTATTACAGACAATGTGAAATTGCTAGACAGTATTACCAATGATGAAGTACTGAAACACTAGGTAGAAACTCCTGGGAAATAGCTTTTTTCTGCTATTTGATTCTGGTAGTTAATAGACAACAATACATCTATGATTTTTGTCTCTTGACTTAATATTTGCTTTATATAGTAAAGAGTTGGCTTCAAAAAGCCCTGTATAGGGTTTCTGAGGAGCAGCTGGTGAACTTAAATTGCTGGCCTTGCAGTTCAAAAAGGCTTTGCAGTCCAGTACATTAACCCACAGCGCCACGCCAGGACTATGGCTTCAATATACCAACTAATTAATATGGAGACTGACTTTTTATGGGAAAATATCACATAGAGATTGTGCAGTTTTTTTGTTGTTGTTGCTGCTACTTTGGATTTCCTTATGAAAGGAAAGCCATGTCAACTCAAAAGATAATTTTGCTCATTTTAAGAAAATAGAAGGATAACACTATTTACAATGAAATGGTAGCTATGGCTACAATATACTTGATCGGATGATAAATGCCAACAATAATAGCTATCAGAATTTAGTAGTAACGCTTTTTTTTTTTTTTTTTTTTAGTTTTTATTGTGAATTGAGTGATAGTTTACATGGGAGAACATCAGCTTTACACATTTACATATACCCTATCGTATTTCGTTTCATTACAGTGACTACAATCCCTTCCATGCATCATCATTCAACAGCATTTATTTCTATTCCTTCTATGGGTTTTGTTTTTGAATGTACACGGAAGCACTCAGGAATATATGATCATTCAAAAAACAACTAAAAGGTATATCCTACAAGTCGGCTACCCCCCATCCCCCACCCCGGGCGCCAGCACACGCCCTCCTCTCCTTCCTTGAGTATAGAGTCCCGAGCCACTCCATCTCTCCGCGTCATCATCTCTGCCTCCATCTCTGGCATCGCTTCTTCTCTGGATGGTTCGTTGGTTATGTGCTGTGGGGTTGTTGGTTCCGACTCATAGCGACCCTGTAAAGGGTTTCCAAGGCTATAAATCTTTATGGGAGCACAAAGCCTCATCTTCCCCTGCAGAACAGCTGGTAGTTTTGAACTGCTGACCTTAAGGTTCGCAGCCCGATTCGTAACCACTAAGCTACCAGAGCTCCTTTCTTTTCTGGATAAGGTTCCACAGTCCACTCTTATCCCTTGATGGTCCCAGGGTCCTCCACTCCTGGACTGCAAGATCAACCACTCCCTTCCTTTTGTTAACAAAACATCTACCTTTACATTCAATCACAATTAGTTCTAATAACAATTATTCACTATTGAACCACAGGAGTCTTATCCCCATCTCCTTTCACCAACCACTCTAGACAGGTTGGTAGAAACACTTTTGAAAGTTGCTCAATTTAAATTCATGGATGCACAATAATAGAGTTGCTTTATGTATTTATGCCCTGCTCTAAATCCTTTTATCCTATGTTTATTCCAACCATGTGTATCTAGAGCCAGCGTTCTAGACTCATATTTGAAAATGTAAAGCAACCTGTATGAAAAGTCTCAGAATTCAGTATGCCTGAGGACCAAGGCTATTTTGGATGTAGAAAATGCGTGAGGGGAGAGTTATGAGATGATGTGGAAACTTAGGCATGCAGCAACTCATGTAGGATCTTATAGGTCTTGGTAAAACTTTGGATTTGATCTGACCTTAGGTGATCAGATCTAATATCAGCGTTAGAATGAGAACTCTAATTCAAGTCAGGCAATAGAAGGGGCTTCAAACAGTGTGTAGAAAAGAGTATTTTCCTCTCACTACATGAGAATCTTCATGTTAGATTTAAATTGAACCATGAATTATTTCGTAATATGTTCAATTTAGCAACTCTTGGCAATGCTATCTGTTTTCAGTAAGAGACAAAGGTACAATTAAGAGGAAAAGTAACACTAAACAAAACTAGATTTGGTTCTGCTATGAATGCTTTTTAGCAAGAATGTCTAGTATCCAATTACAGTGTTAAGTCTGCTTTGTATATTTCAAATTCGCATATTAACTGAAGCCTCAAATCAGACTCTTCTATTGCTGTAAAAGACCATATCCTGTAGGGTCAGAACAAAAGATACAGAGAGTGGAGAAGACTTAGTCTTTATCTGATTATTTATATACCTTCCTTTAAGACACCAATTACTGATTTTATGTGACCTAATTAGTATGACAAAACCTAACCAGTTTTATGTTTCTTCTTTGTAATTGAGCACAAGGAAACATGAAGATGAAGTAGAGAAGACTTCCTTCTCTTTGAAGATAACTGAAGGGTAGAATTTGGATGTTGTAAGTGTGGAAAGATATGTCTTGCAAGGTGGAGTGTACAAGGAAAGGAATGTGTGTGATAAAGCCAAGGAAAATATAAGGTAGATTATTACAGAGAACAGTGTGTTGAGCATTTGTTATATGTATGCACACAGCAGCTATGGCAGCAGTTGAAAGGTGCATATCCATTTACCTGTCCTCGCAGGAATTTTGTTGTAAGAGATAAGTCATGAAAGGTAGTGACTGAGTGATATTTTAAGTTATATTGATTTGCTCTCAGAATGCATGGTGTTTAGGATAAAGAAAAATTTAGAGGTAATTTTTTCTGAAAACCATGACAGTAACTCCAATATGAGGATGATACTTACCTGCACAGAGAGAGAGGGGGAAAAAAAAAAGGATATATAATATGGAAATAAACCAGAAGAAACAGAAAAAAGAAATTAGAGATGATTTTTAAAAAGTTAAAAGCAAGTCATATATTCAGAACTAATTAACATTTATTGAGGGCTACATATGAGCATTTTATGTGCACAAATAGTATTTCATTTAGTATATGTGTACCAACCTGCACTGAAGTCCTAGTGTGGCACTGTGGGTTAATGAGATGGACTGAAAGGTTGTTTTGAACCATAAGGTTGGTGATTCAAGCTCACAAGTTGCTCCTTGGAAACCCTAGACAGGGTCACTATAAGTCCGAACTGACTCAATTTCACTTAATAACAACAACCAATGCTCTGAGTTGATGAGAAGTACATACTGAAGTCTTTATCAAACTGATGCAGCCCTTTATGTTCTCACTAATCTGTGCCAAGAGATTTGCAAGACACCTACTTGGCCACTTGATTGCAAGAGATTAATATTTGTGCCCATTCCTAAAAGAGGTGACCGAAGTAATGTGGAAATCATCGAACAATGTCATTAATAGCAGATGCAAGTAAAATTTTGCTGAAGATATTTCATAAACGGTTGCAACGGTACATTGACTGAGAACTACCAGAAATTCAACTTGGATTCAGAAGATGACTTAGAACTAGGGCTATCATTGATTATATCAAATGGATGTTGGCTGAAAGCAGAGAATACCAGAAAGATGCTTACTTGCACTTTATTGCCTTATAACTGTGTAGGCAAACTATGGATAACATAGAGAGGAATGGGTATTCCAGAACACCTAATTGTGCTCCTGAGGAACATGTGTACAGATCAAGAGTCAGTTAGAACAGAACAATGTATACTGAATGATTTAAAGTCAGGAAAGGTATACAAGAAGGTTTTATTCTTTCACCATATTTATTAAGTTTATATGCTGAGCACATAATTGGAGAAGCTGGATTATGTGGGGGGAAAAAATGGCATCAGGATTGGAGGTAGACTCATTAACAACCTGTGATATGCAGATGATACAACCTTGCCTACTGGAAGCCAAAGAGGACTTAAACTACTGATTAAGATCAAAGGCCACAGCCTTCAGCATGTATAGCACCTCAGTGTAAAGAAAACAAAAATCCTCACAACTGGGCCAATACATAACATCATGAAAAATGGAATAAAGATCAAAGTTGTCAAAGACTTATTTAGCTTGGATTTACAATGAACAGTTATGGAAACAGCAGACAAGAAATTCAGTGACATATTGCATTAGGCAAATCTGCTGCACAAGACCTCTTTGAAGTGTTCAAGAGCAAAGATATTAGTTTGAGGAATAAAGTGCACCTGACCCAAGGCATGGTATTTTCAGTTGCCTCATATGCATGTGGAAATTGGACAATGAATAAGGAAGATAGTAGAAAAATCTATGCATTTGAATTATGATGTTAGAGAAGAAAATTTAAACTGTATGTGGGACACAGTTGCAGGGTGTGCTCTTTGGCTGTTTGAATGATTGTATATTCCTGAGTGTTTTGGTGCACATCCAAAAAAAAAAAGAAAAACCACAGAGGGAATAGGAGCAAATACTGTTGAATGACGAAGCATACAGGGGATTATAATCATTGCAATGAAACGAATACAATAGGATGAGTGTGAAACTGATGTTCCTCCATGTAAACTATCACTCAATTCAAAATAAAAAACTTGAAAGAGAGAAAGAAAAAAGAAAAAAAAAACTGCTATGGACTGTCAGAAGAGTACTGGTGTGGCACTGTAGGATAAAGCTCTGGACCTCAAGGTCAGTTTGAACCACAAAGTCAATGGTTCAAACTCCAGCTGCTCCTCTGAAACCCTATACAGGGTCACTGAACAACAATGATGGACTGCTAGAAGACCAGAGAAATCTGCCTTTGAAGGAGGTATAATCAGAGTGCTCCTTAGAAACTAGGATGGTGAAACTTTGTGTCTCATATTTTGGACCTATTATCAGGAGGGATCAGTCCTTGGAGAATGACAACCTTCTTGGTAAAGTGGAGGGGTAGTAGAAAAGAGGAAGACACCCATTGATATAAATTGACACAGTGGTAGCAGAAATGGACTCAAAGGTAACAAAACTTGTGAGTATGATGAAGGAACTGGCATTGTTTGGTGAACAGGGTCACTATGAGTTGTAACTGAATCAGTGGTACTTAACAACATCAATTCTATCTATCTATAGGTGGGTGCTTCTTTTCCCATTTTTACAGATATAAACACTTAAGGCACAAAGGGGTTAAATAATTTTCTTGAGATACAGTTACCAAAATGATAGAGCTGAAATTCTATGTAAGTCATCTATCATTTAAAAAAAAGACGAAGAGGAAAAAGAATATATAAGCAAGGTGGCAAGTTGTCACAGAAGAGCAAGGAAGGAAATATATTTAGCCACATGGTATTGTTTGTATCATAATTTCTACTTAAAAGACTTTGCTTGATTAATTACACTGGTTGAAAATATTATTCTAAATCTCTGTAGTATAAGGGTATACTTATAATAAATAAATGAGTAACTAATATCACTTTCAGTTTCTTACAATAAAGGTTTCCTACATTTAATGTTGAATTAAAAATGATTCATTAAGAGCATGATGAATTTTAGCGATCCTTGTTGCAAGACAATTCGGCTCACTTAATCATATTTTTAAAAATATGTTTCAGAATCTGGTATGACATTTATTATATATAGTGGTGCTCTGTTACTTTGGAAAATAAAACAAAAGAGTGGGCTTGAGGATAGGAAATGATAGATACCCCAAAGCAATACTAGAAAAAAGTCTAAATGAATAATGTGCGCTTTCTTAGTCATATAGCTTACACAGCAATCCCGAAAACTTCCATCTGCAACTTTGAATGAGTTCAGACTAATATTTTAGAAAATTGGTGCGCAAGTGGTGAGAACAATTGTTTCAACATTTGATGAACAGACTGAAACACAAAATTGGCTATTATACTAAAGTCTAAATACTTTGCAGAAAGAGGAAAACAACTGAAGCTAGCAAATTGACTTCTATATGGGATGGAAGCCCAGAGTTTCACTAAGCTTACTTGTGGCAACTTCCAAATCTCTAGGGCCATATGTGTAACTGATCTTTGGGAAATGGAGCAAAGAGAGAAGACATGATTCACAAAAAAATCATCCTTAGTGATTCTTTCAGCAAAACCTCTAACATACTCAACTGTAACAAATCATTACAGAGATTTCATAGAAACCGAAGACTGACTGGAGAGAGGGTGGAAAAATACTTTCATAACATGTTGTTGTTCTTGTTAGGTTCCATCCAGTCTGTACTGACTGACAGTGACCATATGCACAGCAGAAAGAAACACTGCCCGATCCTGGGCCAACCTCACTATTGTTGCCACGCTTGACGCTTGAGTCCATCGATTTCTGTCACTTGGCCAATCCATCTCATTGGGGGTCTTCCTCTTTTTGTCTGACCCTCCACCTTACCAAACATGATATCCTTTTTCAGTGACTGGTCCCTCCTGACCACATGTCTGAAGTATGAGAGACAAAGTTTAGCCATCTTGGCCTCCAAGGAGCACTCTGGCTTCACTTCTTCCAAAATGGATCTATTGGTTCTTTTGGCAGCCCATGCCACTTTCAATATTCTCCTCCAACACCATAACTCAAACGCGTCAATTCTTCTACGGTCTTCCTTATTCATGGTCCAGCTTTCACATGCATATGAGGTGATTGAAAA
>NW_006408530.1:4292210-4301621 GCF_000296735.1 Chrysochloris asiatica | reverse complement strand
CATCGTCTCTTTCCGCAGATGTAGTCAGTTTGATTTCTGTGTATTCCATCTGGTGAGGTACATGTGTATAGTCATCTCTTATGCTGTCTAAAGAATGTTTTTGAAATGAACAAATCATTGATTTTGTAGAATTCTATCATGCATCTCCAGCATCATTTCTATCACCAAGGCCATATTTTCCAACTACTGATCCTTCCTCTTTGCTCCCAACCTTTGCATTCCAATCACCACTAATGATCAATACATCTTGATTACATGTTTGATCGATTTTAGCTAGAAGAAGTTGGGTAGAATTCTTCTATTTCATCCTCACTGGCTTTAGTGACTGGTGCGTAAATTTGAATAATAGTGGTATATCCTGGGCTTCACTGTAGGTGCATGGATATTATCCTATTACATACAGTATTGTATCTCATGACTGATCTGGATATGTTTTTTTTGACAATGAATGCAACACCATTCCTCTTCCATTTGTCATTTACAGCATAGTAAACTACTTGGTTGCCAGATTCAAAATGGCCAATACCAGTCCGTTTCAGCTCACTAATGCATAAGAGATCAATGTTTATGTGTTCCATTTCATTTTTGACAACTTCCAATTTCCCCAGCTTTGTACATTCCCTGTTCCGGTTTTTAAGGGGATGTTTACAGCTGTTTCTCTTCATTTTGAGTTGTGCCCCATCAGCAAATGAAGGTTCTGTGGGATTTTCTCCCACGAACTTAACTCCATTTGCGTCATCATGATTAACTCTACTTTGAGGAGGCAACTCTCCCCCAGTCGCATTTTGAGTGTCTTCCAACCTGAGGGCGTCATTTTCTGGCACTATATCTGACAGTGTTTATTGGCTATTCATAAGGTTTTCAGTGAATAAACATTCAGAAGTGGTTTGACACTCCTTCTTCCTAGTCTGTCTTTGTCTGGGAGCTCATCTGAAGCCTGTCCACCATAGGTGACCCTGCTGGTATTTAAAATGCCGGTGGCATAGCTTCCAGAATCACAGCCACTCACAACACAGAGGATACTAATAATTCATTCAGTAAGAAGGCTCAGTTGTGGCGGAACAACAAAAGTGAGAAGCACCTGACACTGAAAACAAACCAGAACAGAAAAAGATAGTAAATGACCAAGAACCTAGAGGACCATCAAGTCAGACAGATAATGAGGTATGAGGATGCACTGTAATAATGGGCAACATTTAGAATAACCAACCAGAACAGTTGCCAAGGAATCAATCCTGATTTATAGTGACCCTATGTGTTTCAGAGTAGAATTATATTCTATGAGATTTTTAATAGCTGGATTTTAGGGCGAGTATATCACCACGCCTTTCTTTTGAGACCTGGCTGCATAGACTTGAACTTCTAAACTTTCAGTTAGTAGTTAAGCACATTAACCCTTTGCACCATTTTGGGAAATTAGAGTTGAAATGATGAATCTGCAAATCAAGTAGGAGAGCATAGGCAGGTGTCCTGCAAATTTCTTCCTGAAAAAAAAAAATAATAATAATAATAATGCACTTTGATTTCTGTAATGAATGAATGGACTACCAATATCTTTAAAGTAATGGCTGCTTTATAAGGCTGGTAACTTGTTTATAAAGTACTTTTGCATTTATATTTCATATTGTTAAAGTAACTTTTTAACAAAGAGGATCAATTTGACATCCATTTGTGTCTCATTATTACTTTTGCTGGTTCTATTGCCCTCAAAACTTTCCATTTTTAAACTTAAATTTCCACTTTTTTTTTTTTTTGCAATTCCATTTTTATTCTTTCATTTTTCCCCTTCCTTTTCTTTTTTATTGTCTTCCCTGTCACCCAAGCTAACATGTGTCTATACTGTACCCAAAGAATAATTCTCCCTTCCCTCCCATCCCTGGTAAACATCATAGAATGCTTACTATATAGTGAAAACCTTTTCTTAACTTTCCACAGTAGTGGTTGCACACAGCATCTTTACGTATCTTAAAAAGGAAGAATTATATTACCGGTGTTATAGAACTATTGTTTTGGATTAGTATGTTGAAAATCATCAAATACTTCTGCTTCATTAGTGACAGGCTTGGACTCAAAAATGTCAAAGATACAAATAAACAGAGTGAAGGCTAATGGTTTGAATAATGTATTTGAAACAGAGAGTGCAATTAAAGGATTAAAATATTAATTTGATAATTCCTCTATTTGGGGGAACTAAAACTTTAAGGGAACACAGTTTCCCCATAGGATAAATACTGGATTGGGAACTGCAAGGTCAGCTGTTTGAGCCCACCAGCTGCTCTGCAAAGATTTTTTAAAAAGCTTCAGCAATGCTATGCAGGGTTGTTATGATTTGGCACAGACTAGACTGCACTTAACAACAGTAAGTGTTTTGGAAAAGTAACAATATCTGATAATTTGTCCTGTTGTTGTTGTTATTGTAAATGCTGTTGAGTCCGTTCCGAGCTATAGCAGCCCTATATAGGGTTTTCAAGGAACAGCTGGCAAACTTGAACCACTGACCTTTTAGCTCAACCCAACTTTGCAGTCCAGCATATTAACCCACAGCACCACTAGGATTTGATAAAATATAAACGTATTGCTACATTTTTATGCGACACTTTAAATCCGTGAGTTCTCTAAAAAACTGGAGAAGTAGAAGCCATGGTGTTTACTTAAATATTTAATACTCATGAAAATTAAAATCAAATAATAATTAATTGCTTGGTGTATTTTAATGTCTCAGATGCATGTTTATTCTTAGTGTACTAATATAACTTACCCTGTTCATTTGACTGATTTCTAAGGGAAACGTTTAGTACAAATTGCATTTTAACAGTGCATGTCAGGATTTTTTGAAGCTGTAAGAATTGCAAGTTGGAACCTATTTAAGTTTGTGGAAACACAGCTGGAACTAAAATGGAATAAAGTGATTCATTTTATGTACAATACATTGAAAAACAAATGTAGTGGGAAAAGATAGGTTCAGCTTCAACTTCTTGGGTCAGAGGCTCTTAGCAACATAGTAGGTGGTTCTGGAACAAGTATGAGGATTTCTTTTTAGTAACGTCGGCACTTAACAACAACAACAACAATAACACTTTTGAAGATCAAAGGGAGTCACTGGAATTTTTTCCCATGTTTATCATTATACTTTATGAAGAAGCTTTTGTTCTTTTGCATTTTTTGTGAGTTTTATGAAAGAAGTATCGTAAAACAAACCAATCAACCAGAAAGCTCATAGAAGCATTAAAAGTGTTTAAGTTGATGATGTGCATTTACTGCAGTTCCATCACCCATGTGATGATCTTCCTCAAGGTCCATAGTTGTTGTTGTTGTTAAGTTCCATTGAGTCGGATGCAACCCTATACAGGGTTTTCGAGGAGTTACTAGTGAGCTTGAACCACCAACCTTGCAGTTCATTGGCTTTGCAGTCTGGCGCATTAACCCACAGCGCCACACCAGGTCCATAGTAGTAAACTAATTTTCATGAATTTTTCTTACACATATTATGTATTTCCTGAATACTCAGTTTTCTTCCATCATTCAAATGTTACTACTAGACATTTTTAGGAGTCTTAGTGTGGTGTTGCAGGCCAACGTGCTGGACTACATGGTCAGTTTGAACCACAAGGTATGTGGTTCAAGCTCACCAGCTGCTCCTCAGAAGCCCTATATGGAGTCGCTGTGAGTCAGAACTGACTCAATGGCATTTAATAACAACAACATACTTTATTAGAAAATGTACTGTGGAAATAGACATGGTACAGTCTAGGGTAACACTTACTTGATTAGAAAAAGATAGTCCTAGCTTGTTTTTATGAAGTAATTCTGGGAAATTCAGCTGATGAGACATTTATCACTGATAATATATTTATCAGAGTCAGCAGTTCAAAACTACCAGCAGTTCCGCGGGAGAAAGATAAGGCTTTCCGTTCCCATAAAGATTTACAGCCTTGGAAACCCTATTCAGGGTCACTATGAGTCAGAACCGACTTCATGACACATAACCACCACCACCACCAACCAATATACAAACCGAACTTAAAAAATAAAACAACAAAAATTTTCTGGTTAATTTAAATACCAAAAGTCACAGCTATTTAAATATTTTGTTAGGTTGGATACTTGTTATAAATTAAACATCTACTTCACTCTTTCAGCATACATTGTAAAAGATAATATTCTTATAATTAAATTCCAACATGTTAGAAATATATATAACAGAAATAAAAAATTTGGTAGGTGCAATATTTATTCTATTACTTTTCAAAAAATGTGTATAACTCCATTGTTCATCCATGGGCATTTTTAATTACTTAAATTATTTTTTTTGTATTATTATTTCACTCTACAGTGCTTTTGTACCCATAGTCTTTGTAACTCCCACCAAACAATGTATATGTCCTTTATGATCTTGGGAGGAGAATATGGGAGAAGATACTGATAGGATTATATGATTCAATGGTGAGTAGTTAATAGTTCATTGTGATTGTAAAAACTTGGAACTTTAACATGTATATAATGAGCCATCTCAGAAGCAGGAATAGCAGATCTCATTACTATAAAAGAAGAAGAGCCCAGGGTGATGTTGTTGTTAAGTGCTGCCTACTTAGTCAGTTTCTATTTATAGGGACCCTGTATAGGGCTTCTAAGGAGTGGTTGGTGAGCTTGAACTGAGACCTTGCCATTTATAATCTTGTAGTCCAGTGCATTTAATGCATAGTGCCTCACCAGGACTCCTATTCTGATACATAGTGGCCCTATATGACACAAAACCAAGCATGGTCTGGTCCTCTGGCATTCTCACATCTTGAACGCGTTGTTGCTGCCACTGTGTCAGTCTAACTGATTTTCCTCTTTTTTGCTGACCTTCTGCTTTACCAAGCATGATGTGCTTCTCCGGGGACTGGTTCCACTTGATAACATTGTTCAAAATAAGTGAGATGATGTCTCACCACCTCACTGTGGCTGTACTTCTTCCAAGATATTTATTCATTCCTCTGTTATTGTTAAGTGCCCTGGAGTTGATTCTGATTCATAGCCACTCTGTATAGAGTTTCTGAGGAGCAGCTGGTGGGTTTGAACTGCCAACCTTATGATGAGTAGTCCAGTGCTTATACTACAGGCCACTCCATGACTCCTGTAGTCAGTAGTCTCCTGGTGTACTCAATATTCATCAGTAGCATAATTCAAATGCATCGGTTCTTTGAATTGCTTATTTATAAAGGGTGTTTTAAACTCTCAGCTCTTTTTAACTAAAATATATTTTATGTTTCCTCTTCTAACCTTGGTACTGTGTCAGATAAACAAACACCTGTTTTATATCCTTTCTGCAAGGTCAGCAATTCAAATCTACCAGCCACTGTGTGGGAGAAAGATGAGGTTTTCTGCTCCCATAAAGATGTACAACTTTGGAAACACTATACAGGGTTGCTGTGAGTCGAAACCTACTCCATGTTACATAGCCACCACCACCAGTATTCATTCAAGATTACTGGTGGCACTATAGGATAAGCACTGGACTGCTAACCACAAGGTCAACTGTTCAAACCTATCAGCCACTCTAAAGGAGAAAGATGAAGTTTTCTACCTCTCTTAATGAGTCA
The DNA here is from genome assembly GCF_000296735.1 of Chrysochloris asiatica. Lineage (NCBI taxonomy): Eukaryota > Metazoa > Chordata > Mammalia > Afrosoricida > Chrysochloridae > Chrysochloris > Chrysochloris asiatica. The sequence goes on along the minus strand of NW_006408530.1, from coordinate 4,296,036 downwards.
GAACCAACTCAATGGCCCTTAACAACAACAGCACATGTCCATTTAAGGGGCCCAGAGCTGCTAACGACAAGGTCACATGTTCAAACCTACCACGTTATATAATCATATAGGAGCCTTGGTGGAATAGTGTGTAAAACTCAGCTGCTAACTTAAAGGTCAGTGGTTCAAGCCGACCATCCACTTTGCAGAAGCAAGATGTTGCCATTTACTTGTGCAAAATTTATAGCGTGTCTCATACATGTGCTATGAATCTGATTCAGCTAGGTGGCAATGGATTATATATTCATTTTGAAACCAAGGAAGGGTTACATATGAATTAATAAAACTTTTTATTTTTGCTTATAGGATCTTAAAGAAAAGTTAGATATATTTTCAATTATTAACAGAATTGACAGCTGAAGAATAGTTAGAATGGTTGAGCAATTCGAAGAAAGTAGTCAATGTCGCTGAACTGTACATGTAGAAACTTGAATGGGTACGTGTTCTGCTGTGTTTATTCACAACAAAACCAAATAAAAAACATTATTATTAAGAAAAAAACAACATATAAATTAGTTAAAATTCAAAGCTGAATTAAAAAACTATTTTCTAGTTAATTCACCAAGATTTTACTGATAAAAAAGGAGATGTAAACTCTCTTTAAAATTTTGCCTGTTGCTAGCTTATTTTCAGAGTTCTAGATCCTGTAAGTTGTTGGTAAGCATTCTTGAATAAACTCTTATAAAATACAATAAAATAGATTTCAAATTCCAAAAATTGTTCCTATTGAGTTGTCCTGAGAACAACTAGAAAACCTGGACAATATTTTTTTCAATAACTAGAATTATAAAACACATCACCACCAACATATATTTGAAAGTCAAATAGTTCCCCAGGAGTGCGCCCTTAAGAAGCTAACATTCTGGAAAAAGGGAAGCCCAACATTGTTGATGTTGTCAGGTGCCATCGAGTCGGAACCTACTTATAGCGACCCCATGCACAGCAGAACGAAACAATGTCCGATTCTGGGCCAACCTCACTACCGCCGCCACACTTGACGCCATCAATGATGTCACCTGGCCAATCCATCTTGTTGGGGGTCTTCCTCTTTTTCTCTGACCCTCCACCCTACCCAGCATGACATCCTTCCCCAGCGACTGTTCTCTCCGGACAATGTGTCCAAAGTATGAGAGACGAAGCTTAGCCATCTTGGCCTCCAAGGAGCACTCTGGTTGCACTTCTTCCAAAACAGATCTATTGGTTCTTTTGGCTGTCCATGGCACTTTCAGTATTCTCCTCCAACACCACAACTCAAAGGCATCAATTCTTCTACGATTTTCCTTATTCACTGTCCAGCTTTCGCATCCATATGAGGTTATTGAAAATACCATGGCTTGGGTCAGGCGCACCTTAGTCTTCAAGCTGACATCTCTGCTCTTCAATACTTTAAAAAGTTCCTGTGTAGCAGATTTGCCCAATGCAATACATCATCTGATCTTTTGACTGCTGCTTCCACGAGTATTGATCGTTGATCTAAGAAGAGTGAAGTCCTTGACAACTTCAATCTTTTCTCCATCGATAAGAATGTTGTTTATTGGTCCAGTGGTAAGGATTTTTGTTTTCTTGACATTGAGTTGTAATCCATATGTAAGGCTGTGCTCTTTGATCTTCATTAGTAAATATTTTAAATCCTCTTCACTTTCAGCAAGCAAGGTTGTATCATCTGCATATCTCAGGTTGTTAATAAGTCTTCCTCCAATCCTGATGTCACGTTTTCCTTCATAGAACCCAGCTTCTCGTGATATTTGCTCAGCATACATATTGAACAAGTATGGTGAAAGAACACAACCTTGTTGCACACCTTTCCCAATTTTAAAACATTCAGTGTTCCCATGCTCTGTTTGAACAACTGCCTCTTGGTCCAGGTAAAGATTTCTCAGAAGTACAATTAAGTGTTCTGGAATACTCATACTTCTCAATGTTGTTCATAGCTTGTCATGATCCACACAATCGAAAGCCTTCGCATAGTCAATAAAGCATAGGTAAACATCCTTCTGATATTCTCTGCTTTCAGCCAAGATCCATCGGACATCAGCAATGATATCTCTTGTTCCACGGCCTCTTCTGAATCCAGCTTGAACCTCTGGAAGTTCTCTGTCAATGTATGATTGTAGCCGTTTCTGTATTATCTTGAGCAAAACTTTACTCGCTTGAGATATCAAAGAGATTGTCCGATGATTTCCACATTCCGTTGGGTCACCTCTCTTTGGAATGGGCACAAATATGGATCTCTTCCAATCAGTTGGCCAGATAGTTGTTTTCCAAATTTCTTGGCAGAGATGAGTTAGTGCCTCCTGTGCCGCCTCACTTTCTTGAAAGATTTCTATTTTTATTCCATCAATTCCTGGTGCCTTGTTCTTTGCCAATTCTTTCAATGCATTTTGGACTTCCTCCCTGAGTATCATTGGCTCTTGTTCATTAGACACAGCTTTATACTTTGACTAATTTGTCAGTTTGCATGTAAGCAGAACTATGCTATGAAGCCTAGCAGAGTGAGACTATCGAGGGAGAAGCTATGGGTAATAAAACACCTACAATTTTAATTGATACCACTAAAAGTTTACACCTGTGATAAAGGGGTTATAATAGGCAAAATTCCAAAGTGACCCACAATACTGTGCTTTTCAGAATTCCAAGATGAGCCCTAATGGCCCATAACCTTGTATAATTTCCTCTTAAGTATGTGCAGGACCTGTAAATATGATGGTATATTATTACAGTGATTAGGTTCTATAATATGGTGAAGTTGAAGACTTTCCACAGATGTAATTAACATCCTGAGAAAGTTGATTTTTAATTAATCAAATAGGATAACAAACTTGAGCTGTAGCACTCTCCATTACAGATCTAATATCGATCTCTTGCTCACTTGTCCTTTGAATATGGGAGCTTCAGAATCCTCAAGGGTAAAAAAAAAGGTTGTGGCTAGATATCCATATAATTCTAGACATTATAATCTCAAATTGTGTTAATATTATTGTCTTCATTGAGTTTGTCAGAATTGACTCTGTATAAAGAGATATTTGTTCTTTGTTTCAATGTTGCAGACCTAGAAAAAAATCTGGGTAACCATTCAGGAGAACCTTACCTAAATTAAATGGATAATTGTGAGGTAGTTATTGAGAAAATGAAGAAGAAGTCTTCACATTTTCTTTATATGCTTCTTTACATTTGATTTGGTTTTTAGAAATATGTTTACAACTTTGCACACTGCATATTAACTTTGAGCAATCTGTTCAACACTACAAGGCTCAAAATTATTTCCATAATAATTTTTATACTCTTCAGGAAGTTCATAAGCAATTATACACTAGTTGGTAACAAATGCGTAATCTATCCTATAATCAATACAGATAGAATCTTTCATGTTCTCATTCCCAACACTCCCTGAGCATAACTAGCAACTATATTTACTAAGTTTTAGTTTCTGGATTTCCAATTTCAGTTTATTATTTACTTTTTTATGACTAATTAGAATATCATTAAAATAAGTTGCATCATCTAAAATATTCATCTTTCAGAAGATAATGGATCAAGTCTGCTCATTGAGTTCTCCTTTAAGAACATAGGGTCTGTTATCTTGTGACACACAATATATCCTTTTTCTATCTGGCCCTAGTAGTTACCACCTGAACTACTGATTTCTCTCTTTTGTGGATCCACTGTTTGTTTTTTTTTTTTTTTTTTTTAGGCTGATGTTATTTTTGCAAAGTTTCCATTGAATTGATTCTGACTCATAGCAATCCTTTGCAGGGCTTCTGAGGAGGAGCTAGTGGGTTGAACTGCT
>NW_006408530.1:4270810-4292040 GCF_000296735.1 Chrysochloris asiatica | reverse complement strand
GTTGTTGTTGTTGTGAAGTGCCATCGAGTCGGTTCCGACCCATAGCGACCCTGTACAGGGTTTCCGAGGGTGTAAATCTTTACGGGAGTAGAAAGCCTCATCTTTCTCAACAAATATACCAACATAAAATATGTATAATTTCCCTTCATTGGCATATATATTGAATGGAGAAACCAAAACATATAACATGATCATTGTACCTAAAAAAAAAAAACAGATGATTATCCAATGTCTTTATAAATTTAACAGAGAAAATAGAGCATCATATAATAAATAAAAGATGCTGCTTTTACAATATCAAACAGAACAGTGCTTCCATTTTCATTTATTTTAAGATTTACTCAAATCCTTTGTTGTTTGTCCTTAGTTCCTACTAATTGACCTCTAAATTTTTGGAATTTTCCAAAGTTGAGATGTCTTTTTATGTATGAGGGCTCCAGACTATATTTGATGGTTTATATTAATGAGTCAACTCATGTAAGAATGACTTACTAAGTGCTATCCATCAGTGGAGATTGAGTTCAACCAAGTGGGCTATTACTCAATCAGCCATGTCGATGTAATAAAATCCCCCCAAACACTCTGGATACTGAAATGTGGAAGTGAACCTCCTGATTGGCAATAGAGATTGATCTACCAGAGTATAACATCACAGAAGCTTAATGCTTGGGACACATTTTGACCCCACCTTGTGTTTCTCTTCTTTATGCTGGTCTTGATGCATATCCTTTAAAATCAAACGATAATTACTAATATAGTCTTTTCCTACGTATGTGATTCTTCTAATGAATTACCTGAAGATGTAGTGGGATCCCCAAACTTATAGCTAGCAAATCAGAAATGCGGTGGCACAGGATACCTCTGTGTATGTGGATTATGTTTGGGGGTACAGGAGACATCCAGGTGTGTGGATTATGTTTTAAGAGCTAGAGAAGAATTGGAAGCCTGGAGGACTCTGCCCTTTAATTTGTAAGATCTGACCTTGCTCCAGATGGTAGGGGTCAGAAAGAGGGACTGCATTTGCAGCTGATTTAGGAGAGGATATTCAAACAGTCCATCTGCTACTTGGAAATCCTATACTGGGTTTCTGTGGGTTGGAACCGACTCGACAACCACATGCAAGCACAGATGCAGTACTTTTTAACTTAAATTATGAGTTATTGCTATTAGAGGAAATAAAATTTAATAGATTTCATAATATTTATTTTTAAGATATAAGTGAAAAGCATTAGAAAAAAGTTAACAAGGTCACTAATATTGGATAAGATCAAAGGAATGCAATCGTCAATCAGGTTTTAGGAAACTCCTTTTGCTAAAAATGGTGCTTCCTATATATAAATAGGTTGGGACTGTCACTGTAACAGGTAGACGTCTTCCCCCACAGGCTTCTCTCTGGTTTCTTTAGAGTCCTCTAGGAAAAAAAATACAGCTATTAGTGATAAACAATTATTGTTGATGCTGTTAGGTAACATTGAGTCAGCATTTCTCAGACCTGTAGCTGAAGAATTTATTAAATCTTAGAATTAAATCTTGTTTTAGGTTGGCAAAGACACTAAATTCTGTAGACTGTGAGGGCCATTGTAATACTGACAGTGACATGAACTGATAGTTAAGTTGACATCATAAACAATATTTTCTAGAGTTTTAAAATTTTCAAGGAGGGCAAAATCAGAAGCTATATAAAATCCTAATTCATCATGGCTTATTAGTTTTTATTATATGTTGCTAAGTAAACAGAATGGATTAGGCTGATGAATTTATTTTTCACAAGAGTATGTTGTTATTTTTTTTATTGAGTAGCCCATCATTTTAGTACTATAGCTTATAAATTGGTTTTTTAATTTTATCTTATTATTTGTTCTAGTGTTTTCTCAAACATGAAATTTTAGTGAAGACTATCTATCATTGGAGGATTTCCTTCATATACTTCTTCCTATGGCACTGTGAGATAAGCACTGGTCTGTTAACCACAAGGTTGGTGGTCCATATGTACCAGTTGCTCCACAGAAAACCCAAACATGGTTGTTATGAGTCAGAACCTATTCAATGGCACTCAGCACCACCAACAACAGAAAGATAAGCTTTTTGCAAAAGATAATGTATCTAACATTTCCAATATTTTAACATTCAAAAATTCTTCATAGATTCTAATAAATGTTAGATGTCTTTTCTGGTTAATTTACTCAATTCCCTAGGGTAACCAAAACCTCAAAAGAATATATGGTGGTGGTGGTGGTGGTTGTGTGCTGTGGAGTTGGTTCTGACTCATAGCGACCCTGTACAGGGTTTCTGAGGCTGTAAATCTTAATGGGAGCAGAACGCCTTATCTTTCTCCTGTGGAACAGTTAGTAGTTTTGTACTGCTCACCCTGAGGTTAGCAACCTTATTCATTACCATTATGCTACCAGAGCTCTTTCAAAGAAGTATATAAATCTCTCTATATATTGGAGTTCTGGTGTGGCGCTGTGGGATCATGCGCCAGACTGCAAAGCCATCTGAACTGCAAGGTTGGCAGTTGAAGTTCATCAGCTGTTCCTCGGAAACCCTATAAAGGGTTGTTATGGGTCGGAACTGACTCCACAGCACTTCACAACAGCAACAACATATATTATTTAAGCAGCCTCATATGTTTACCAGAATTTATTTTTACTATATTTATGGTATTTAATTCTGTGACATTTTAAGGGACATGTTTCTATATATTCATAAATAAATATATGATACAAACATATGGATCATAAACTAAAAATATACTTTCAGCTCTAGCAAGGGAAATAGAACTCTGTAAGGAACATCAATCACACTTTTAAAATAAAACAAAAACAACAATAAACCTAGACAATGTGCAAATTCACAACTTTTCTTGAATTCATAAAAAAAATCTAAGTTCGCAACTAACCTGATAGTTACGATGGGATGGAACGTAAATACTTGTTTTCCTCGGGTGGTTGATTTTTCAATGAGAAGCTGAGTGCTTAACAACTGCACCACTGGAGCGTCTTTAAATGATGAAGGAAGTCACTTTCTGAGAACACAATGTTTCTAAATATGCATTCACCCAGCATAGTTTAAAAATATAAGAATAAAAAACTGATATAATCAAAAGAACAGGCAATTCCATATATAGTAGGAGCCTTCAACACTTATGTCTCAATCATTAATAGAGTAAAAAGAAAGTCAGTAAAAATAGAAAAGGCTAGAACAACGTATCAACCCATTTGACCATTAATTGACATTTATATAACAGTGCAAGTAATAATATAAGAATTTAAGTTCTATTTAAGGGCACATGGAACATTTTGGGGGCCATCAAACAAATCTTAAACCATTTTAAATTATTGAAATCATTAAAAGTGTAGTCTCTGACAGTTAAATAAATGAATAAAATAGCAAAACAGAAAAACATCTAGGAAATCCTCAAGTATTTGGGAATTAGACACAGTTGTAAATAACCCACAAAGTCTCAAGAAGAGTTAAAAGTAATGTTCATACTGAAAATACAAAATGTAAACATTTGTAGGATGCAAATAAATCAACTGATAGAGGATAATTTATAGTATGATCATTAATGAAAGAGTACTGTGTATGAATATAAATAACACACACACACACACACACACACACAAATGTGCCTTCTACATTTGCTAGCTTCCTCACCCTGAGGGATATTTTTATAAACACACTATGCTATTTTTTAGGGTATGGGCTATTGTGATGGCATTGTAGGGTCAGCACTGGACTGTGAACCACAAGGTCAGAAGTTCAAACCCACCAGTTGCTCCTCGGAATTCCTATACAAAATCACCATGAGTTACAACCAACTCAACAGCACTTAATAACAACATTACATATATATAGTGATATACAACACTGTTGTCATCTTTGTTAAGTACTGTTGAAATGGTTTTGACTCATAGCGACCCAAGGAGCATCTGGTAGGTTTGAACCTCTGGCCTTGTGGTTGGCAGTCTAGGGCTTATCCTACAGTGCCACATCAGGATGTCTTTATATATATTGTTGTTAAGTGCCATCTAGTCGGTTCCGTGTAGGGGTTCCGTGTAGGGTTTCCGTGTAGGGACCCCTGTGTAGGGTTTCCGAGGAGTGACTGGTGAGCTTGAACCTCCGACCTTGCAGTTCAAATGGCTTTGCAGTCTGGCGCATTAACCCACAGCGCCACACCAGGACTCCGTACTATATGAGGAAGCTTTAAAAGGGTTGTGGATTTTTTGTTATCTTTCAGTTACATTTAAAAATAATTTTTGAAGTCCTATCATATTAAACTCATCGGCATCAAGTGGATTCTGACTCATAGCCACCCTATGGGACAAAGTAGAACTGCCTTGTAGAGTTTCCAAAGCTAGAATTCTTATGGAAGCAGACTGCTACATCTTTCTCCTGTTGGGCTCTAACCAATGAACGACCTTTTAGTTATCTGCCAAGTGTTTAATGATAGTGCTACTAGGGCTTCTTATACTATATTAAAGGTATAAAAAGAGATTTTGAACTGTTGATTATTCAAGTTAATATATATACCAGAACTATGGCTGTGTGTATTCTCCCACTGCATTGTCACTTTTCTAACTCTGAGTTTGCTATTCTATTTCCTCTATTTCTAAGTCTTGAAAATTATAGGCTCATTTTACTAACCCATCTCCTTCATATATAATACTCTTGATAATTCAATTTGCAGTATGTTTTTCTCTAGGTATTTCCATATTATGTTTCACATTATAGAGGGTATGCAATTATCAGAAAACTCCCTAATGGCAAAGACTGCATATAATATTTTATATCTTGTATTATCTATCTCCTAATACTAATTCAAATATTTGTGAATTAGATAATAATAGAAAAATTTTCCCTTGATAATAGTATAAATACAAACCATTTTCAGAATAGAAGTAGAATCAATAGGTAGTTTTGTTTCTGTTGAGTTTTTTCTGATTGCTTATTACATTTCTATTTGCAAAATTGTATATGTTTGTGTATATGCTTTTATTTTCTATTAGAAAGCATTTTACCTAACAATGTTATGTGTAATAGAAATATGTGTTAACAACATATAACTCAATTATTTTCATGTGTAAGAATGCTTTTCTGGAAGTAAAATGGGAACTGAAATTTAGTAAAAGCTCTAACTATAGTTTAAACCCAGAGCTAGGTTATATTACATTTGTTGTTAAATGTTGTCAAGTCAGTTCAACTCATAGAGATTCTGTATAGTGTGTCTGAGATTGTGAATCTTTGCAGGAGCAGAAATTCTTATATTTCTCTCACATAGTGGCTAATGTGCTTGAACTGGTGACCTTGTGGTTCACAATCTACTGCTTGTTCAATAGAGTTACTGAGCTCCCAATATGCTATATAAAACTATGTTAAAATTTCAAAGTAGAATTGTTTAAACTATGATTTTATTTTAAAACAAACATAAAAGTAGAGATTTTTTGCCTCTAGTATTTATTAATAACTAGACCAGTGCTTGGAGAATAGTAAATATCTGATCCATATTTGTTGAATAAAAGAATCTGTGATGAAGATATAAACATAACAAAACTATTTTCTAAAGTATGGTTTAGCAAAAATTAGAAGGAATACTTTGAAGACATATTTCAGTGTTATAATATTATTATATACATAACAAACATGGATTGAATCTTTAGTCACAGCTGAGTGAAGGAGGAATGCAGAATAAATAAATAATCCTCTGTGGAGTAAAGATTTTCTGTGTCCACCATGATAGATGCTGAGTATATCCTTGCTTGATGATATATATATATATATATATATACATACACTCTGGTTTTCTATATTGCAGTGGTTGTCTAATGACTTTTTTGTCCTTTCTTTTAAAAATTTTTCCCTAATTAAAACTGATTAGTTATTTCTCCCCAAAGTATATATAATTGAATCTATTCTGAAGAACTGCTTATTAAGACAAATTAAGTTTTTGTTTCATTTGCCAGCTATTAGTGTCCTGCTTGTAAAATACTGCTATAGCAACGCTGATTTCCCTAGGGGCCTTCATAAACCATGAAGTGAACATATTTCATATTATAGTTCCTTTTAAAAATACATCTCTTTAAAATGTATCTTTTAAAAACTGTATCTTTTCTGAAAATAGAAACAGAAAAGATAATGTGATATACCTGAAAATCCTAATTGCTTAGAATGTCACAAATTCTGCATTGCAGATCCCATCAGAATAAATGCTGTTTAGCTGAAGCAAAAGTCATAGAATGATGGAAAATTATATACTTCCAAAAAGTAGTTGTTTCACCACCAAGCAACTTAAACATCTTAGGTTCCATTCATAAACTGTAAATCAAGCTTAACTTGTCATTAATTCATTTAGTACAAACTTAGAAAATATACAGGTATTCCGTGCTTAGCAGAAGTTCACTTTATGCCAGTTTGCTTTTACAAAAGACCTACATTTGTAACCAGTTTTGCCAACCAAAAGAAATTCAAAGAGGATTTTTTTTTAAGGGGTGTGGGGAGAGAGTGAAAAACAAAACTAGTGTTTAACATTGGTTTTTCAAAGAGCCATTAAGGAGGCTGAGCACATGCCCAGCATCTAGAGTGTCATCTCCAAACTCCTTCCCTTGGGAAGTACTCTCAGCATCTCAACATCAACCTGTCATTAACTTTGCACTGGGTACAATAACTATATATTTAGTGTTAATTTAGTTTTATGTGTTATTTGATTATGATTTGGTAGTTTATTTTGGGGGTATAGGAAGACTCAGAAACTTTTACCATGTAAATTAATGGTGATTACTGATTCACTTTACAGTATTTTGTCTCAAGGAAGGTTTCATAGGAATGCTCTGCCTTCAGATAGCATAGAAAAGCTGTATAGTCCTAGTGACTAATGAGTTTCTACGTTGGTGTTCATGAATACACATCACACACATTTTTTCACATACTTCTCATTAAACTAATATCAATTATTATTTAAGCAATTTTCTTTTGCACTGCTTGTTGTTGTTGTTGTTGTTAGGTGCTACCGACTCAGCGACCTTATGCACAGCAGAACAAAACACTGCCCGATCCTGGGTCAACCTCACTACTATTTTCAAGCTTGAGTCCATCGATACTACCACTTGGCTAATCCATCTCATTGGGGGTCTTCCTCTTTTTCTCTGACCCTCCACCTTACCAAATATGATGTCCTTCTCCTGTTGTGTTATTATTTTGACCTCTAGGATCTAACAGTATTCTGACCTCTAAAGTAGACCTAAAGGAACTTCTTAAACTATTCATTGCTGTACAAAAGTCAAGTATAATTACTTACTGTCATTTTTTAGCCTGATTTTGACTTTTCATATGTATAAAGAGTATTTTTGGAGATAATTTTAATTCTGCCATACATTTATTTATTAACAGAATCTTTCCTTTGACTGCCTAGTATCAGTCCTGGTGTGGTGCTGTGGGGTAAAGCACTGGACAGAAAGCTTGATTTGAACTGCAGGGTCAGTATTCAAACTTACCAATTTCTCCTTGGAAATCCTATATGGAGTTGCTTTTGATGTTCTTTGAGTTTGGGATACAAATAGAATTCTGAAGGTGCATGATCTGGTCTATAGGGTGAATGGGGTAAGGTTTACCAGTGAAATTCTTTTGCCATCCTGGGTTGTCCTAAGAGTATTTCTAGACAAGAACTAGCAGATGCCTTGTTGTAATGGAAAAAAAAAAAAAAATCCTTGGCACAATTTTCCTGTCATTTTTCTCATAATTGTATCTTTTCATTTTCTTACGAATTCTTCATAGAAGCCATACTGATCATCCTGTGTCTTTTGCAAAACTATATCAAGATTACCCCTTTGGGGTGTCCAAAAATGCTGGCCCTAATCTTCTGATGTAACCACTCTGTTTTGAATCTAATTGGTCCAGCAGATCTCCTCAGAAGCCACTGTTTTGATTTTTGATTGAAGACATCCTAATACGACTAACATGATTGTGTTTCTGATAGAACTTGTCTGTAGTCATCCACTGATGACAGAGATGTATTTAAATGTTTTATTTGTAATAAACCTTGTATGTATGAACTGTATCTCTAGTAGCAATACCTTCCTCTTTACACATTCTATTATTTTATGTTAAAATATCGAATAGAAAAAAAATTACTCTTAAGGTTGTTGTTAAATGCCTTGGAGTAAATTCCGACCCATAGTGACCCTGTATAGGGTTTCCTAGGAGCAGCTGGTGAGCTTGAACTGCCGACTTTTTTGTGGTTCAAAATGACTTTGCAGTACTTGTAATCACTGAATAAGAAAGAAAAACAATTTATCTATAAGATATAGAAAACAGATGGTATAGGCAATGTACTTTTATTTGAGATCAATAAATGAATATTTTCTTTTTGCTTTCTGGCTCAGCCTATTCATTATTATTCACAAGATGTTCATATCCTCTATGTGATACCATTTGGTAATTTTTAGGAGAACATCTGTTTTTGTGGGAAATGCTGCAGCAAAACTTGAGAAGCAAAAATAGAAAACCATTATAAAATGCTTAGAACTGCAGGTAAGGTATGGGACTATATTGGTTTGCTTTAATTATTCATTAAGAGTAGGATACAATTATAATCTAAATCACACATATCAGATGAATTAATATTGCTAATTCAATGTTTATCTTGCTTCTTGGTAAAAATATTTTATGCATTTCAGGGCTTTTGAAGGGTCATACTGAATGTGACTTTTCCTATGGCTGAGAGCTTTTGTTATAGAAACTGCAAGCTAGCTTTTTATATCTCTGGATATCTTTAGAGTGTACATTATTTTCTTGTTTTTGCAATAATTTCATTATTATTTTCAGACCTTGTTTCTGGAAATATGCCTGCCACTCTCTGTTATTGAAAAAGAGAGACTTGATAGATTTAGAGAATGAAAAAAAAAAAAAAAGTATTACCTCTAAAATGTAGTATTTTATCTTAGAAAATCTGAATTTTTTTCTGGGAAAATATTAAGATAAAATCAATTAAACCCAAGATAAACACAATGATGTTACATACAATGTGGTTTGTTATGAATAAGTTTATGTAAGTTGTCAAGATTGTAAAGAAAGAAACATTGGATGAATGAGAAGTTCAGAATTCCTACAACCTGGCTTATCCTGTTGAGTGTATATACTTTCAAACAGAAAAAATTATACAGATACTATAGAATATTCTCTTATTATATAAAAGAATGTTTTATTAGTTACTGCTAAACTACCAGCCGCTCCACGGGAGAAAGATGAGGCTTTCTACTCCCGTAAAGATTTACACCCTCGGAAACCCTGTACAGGGTCGCTATGGGTCGGACCCGACTCGATGGCACTTAACAACAACAACAACAACAATGTAGGAAACTTACAATGTCTTCTAAAGTCATCGTAATTTTGGAGATACATATCTAATTTAAATATAGATTTCAGTGGTTTTCCTTTTGTTTAATCTGTTACAGTTATCAAGAATAAGGTTGAACTAAGATATGATTTTTTTTCTCCTTCTAAGCCATGTCTAAGATCTTAAATGCTTTCGAGTTGGTTCTGACTCATAGTGACCTTTCATGTACACAGGTTTCTAAGGAACAGCTGATGGGTTTGAACCACCTACCTTGTGGTTAGCAGTGAAGTGTTTATCCTGCAGCACTAGAGCAGGACCCCAAGAGTTTATATTATTTTGGTATAATTCTGTCCAACCATATATCAACTGCTAAGTTTATTTTACTCTTTCAGATTTCCAAGAAATAGAAATTTAGAGTAAGTAAAACAACTTTTAATTTAACAAGAAAATATCTTTATTCAGTTAAACAGTATATTAATGTATTTTTCTCCTTGGATTATAGCCTTCCTTAAGATCCTAGGTAAAAGATCTGTGTTTGTTTGTTTTTTTCCAATAATTTGAACCAAAATACCAAACCCTGTTGAGTTGATTGTCACTCAGAGTGGCCCAACAGGATAGAGAAAAGCTGCCACACAGAGCTTCCAAGAGTAATTCTTAACAGAATCAGACTGCCACATAGTTCTGCTGTGGAACTGCTGGTGAGTTTGAACTGTTGATCTTTCTGTTAGCAGCTGAATTCTTATCTACTGTGCAACGGGACTTGGACTTCTTTTGTACTTTAAACAGTCCTTCAAACTGCCTTTTTTGTGTTCATAAAAACTTCACGCGTTGTATTGTGGTTTACAGTTTGTTTTTACATGTTTGTCTTTCTTACACTTTTGTAAATTTCATGATAATAATAAGCACTGTGATTTAATAATGTTTGTTTCATCCTGAGGCATTATATGAATTATGTGTTTGAGTTCAACCAAATAACTAAAAATAAAACATTTTAAAAAGGTATCTATAAAAATCTTATACAAGTAACATTCTTTCTCAACAATAGCTTTATTTATTTATCTGCTTGAAATATGTTATCAATTCTATGAATTGATTAGAGACTTACTCGTTTTGTATCATAACTCAGAAAAGGAAGAGTCTGAACAGTAGTTTGATGAGTGAAAAGTTATTGGAGGAGAAAGAGCCCAAATAGAATTTGGATTCTACTCTGAAGATTCACTTAATTATTCTGGGTTTGTTGCCTCATTCATCAGATAAAAATAATGGCACTTGCCCTATTAATTGCAGTGACCCTAGAAATATGCATTATCTGTATGTACTGCTCATGATTTAATGTTAGGAGGATTTAGTTCCTACTTTCAATGAAATGTATTAAATTTAGTGGGAATGACAAAATATTTTCTTAGAGTATAGTATGTTTATTTTAGAAGGCATTTGATGTGTAAGATGAATGATTAATTATAGAAGGCTCAGTAGAGGATGAGGTTGAATTGGATTTTGCAAAAATAAGAATATATGTACTAATACATATATAGTTCCAACAAGTAGGAGAATTGAAGGGATGTTATAACAAAAACACGAGGCCCTAGTTTTGGCAGTAAGTGTGCAAAGTTATCAAATAGATTGACTTTGTAGAAAAACCAAGTTAGAGAGTTGTAAAAACTGAAACCTTATTTAAAAGCTACCATGACAAAATATTTTAGTGACATAGGTCTTGTTGTTCTTTAGTGCCATTGAGTTGGTTCCCACTCATAGTGACCCTGTTTAGGGTTTCCAAGGAGAGATTGAACTGCCACCCTTACGGTTTGAACCAACCTTACAGTCCAGTGCATTAACCCACAGTGCCACACATAGGTTTTAGAGTATGATTTCTAGTGGGGAAATAATTCAACCACTATTTAATACTCTGGAATAACTGACTAATCTTTTTAAGTCATCCTATTGCCATTTATGTGCATATTGAAACTTGGAAAGATGTTCATGTGTAATATAAATTGGTATAAAACTTCATTTAAAATTTGTTTTCTCTGTTTTCCTAGGACATTGTTCTTGTTTCACTGAACAGTTTCCTCACATATTAAATTTTTATTTTCAAAGGATTTGAAGATACGTTTATACATATATGTAATGTGTATGGTGTCCTGGTGTGGTGCTGTGGGTTATAGTGCTCTGGACTGCAAGGTCAGTTTGAACCCCAAGGTCGGTGGTTCAAACTCACCAGCCACTTTTCAGAAACTGAGTTGGAAATGACTTGATGACACTTGATATGTATACAAAGGTTTCATTACATGGCTCTTGCAAATGGAAAATTATTACTCTCCTTTGTTTTGATATTGTTCAAATCAAGTTATTCAGTGAAATAATGGATATTATTTTTCCAGGTACCAATTTTTTATCCATGCAATTATGTGTTCTAGGAATTGTGTGGAATGTTTACTAAAGCATCATTCTCCCAGTAGTAAGTAACTTCCAATCTTTACTTTAAATATATTATCATACTCTTAATAAACTCATACTTTGAAAATTTACCATTTTATTAAAGCTCAGAAGTTAAAGAATTTTGTAGGTTTTTAAATAAAACATTTGAATTACTTTTACATCTATAATTTGTAGATATGGGTTCTCTAATGCTTCCAATTAAAAGTGTACCTTACATATATTAGATGGAGTCCTGGTGTGGTGCTGTGGGTTAATGCACCAGACTGCAAAGCCATTTGAACTGCAAGGTCGGTGGTTTAAGCTCTCTAGCTTCTCCTCGGAAACCCTACACAGTGTCGTTATGGGTCGGAATGGACTTGACGCCACTTAACAACAACAATCCTTGTTTGTTGATTCACTTATCATGTATCTTTTGAACATCTGTAGATAGTAAATTATAGATGAAAAATACATGACTCCAAATTCTGTTTTGGAATAAGGTACAAGGATTGCATTAGATCATATGTTAAGTGTCAAAACAGAGTTTGTACAAAATACTCTAGAAATTGGATAAGACACAACCAACTCTGCCTGGGAATGACATCATCAAAAGTGAGGGAAGGCATCATCAAATAAGTAGTATTTGAACTGCTTTAAAACATATATTGGCATTTATATGAAGGATCAGAGAAGTAGCAACATTTCAGTAAAGATCATCCTTGTGTGAGAACTAGGAAACATTCAATATTAATCATGTGGTAACATGGTATTGCCAGCTTCGGGATGTGACGGTGATCAAGACTGAGGACAACTCCAGACACTAAATTAGGGAGGGTCTTATTTGGCGCTGTAGGTTAATGCACCAGACTGCAAAGTCATTTGAACTGCAGAGTCGGTGGTTCAAACTCACCAACTGCTCCTTGAAAACACTTTTAAGGGTTGCTATGGGTTGGAACTGACTCGATGGCACTTAACAACAACATAGAGCTACAGTTTGGTGCATTAAAAAAGAGACTTCGTTAATAAGGAAGAGAGTTATGACACTAATGTAGTAGGAGATGATGAATAGCTAGGAAAAAGGAAGGGAGAAAAGAGACTAGATGTTCAAGGTTTCTAAGAAGTAGGGTTTAATGAATGATGACATACTGAGAGGTTGAATTGAAAGACAATAAAATACAGTTCTTTTTGTCTTTGCTGAGTATTTACGAGGGCAAGTAAAAAAATGATCCACACTCTAGCTATCAAATTTATTTTAATCAACTTTTAGAAAAGCCAAATAAATCATTTTCAACATAATCTCTTTGCTTTTTAATACACATTGTCTATCTGTCAACAAGCTTTTGCACTCCATTATTTAAAAAATGTTTTAGGCTGAGAAGCTAGCATGAATGCACTACTGTCTTCACTTCTTCAGATCTGAATCTTCATCTTGACAGGGTTGCTTTTAGGGGACCAAACAGGTGAAAGTCCCATGGAGCAAGATCAGAACTATAGGGAGGAGGCTTTAACACCTTACAACAAAGCTTTTGCATAGTGTCAACAGTGTGGGAAGAGAGGTGTGTGGAAGTACATTGTCATGCAAGATCGTAGTGCCCTTGAATAGCAGTCCTCTGTTCAGACTTCAGCTCTTCACTGAACATCTTACAGTAACAAGCACTGTGGGTTGTTGAACTTTTTCCCTGATAGTGTCCCAATACTGGCCCATGAGAATCCCAGAAAACTGTTAGGCATCAATTTTCCAGCTGATGGTTGACTTTTGAACTTGTTGTTGGTTGGTGATTGAGGATGTTTCCATTCCATGGTGGTGGTTGTGTGCCGCCGTGGAGTCGGTTCTGACTCACAGCAACCCTGTACAGGTTTTCTGAGGCTGTAAATCTTTACGGGAGCAGAAAGCCTCATCTTGCTCCCTCAGAACAGCTGGTAGTTTCAAAACTGCTGACCTTGCGTTTCACAGACCAATTCGCAACCACTACGCTACTTGGTTGTTTACTCTCAAGCCTGTAGCGATGAATGCATGTCTTGTCACCAGTAATGCATTTTTAAAAGAAACATTTACGTTCTTTTGAGTATCAGTCCAAATTTTGTTTACAGATGAACATTTCTGTTTATGCTCTTTCATGATTTGTTTCGGTACCCATTTTGTACAAGCTCTTCGAAACCCAAGTCTGTGGTGGATTATTTCATAGGCAGAACCATGACTGATTTGCAAATGATTTGCTACATAATCCACTATCACTCATCTATTTGACAGAATCATTTCACATGCACGCTCAATGTTGTCTTCTGCCATGCACATGAATGAGTGTTTTATTATAACTGGAATGCTGATAATTTTTGACTCAGCTTTATATGTAAATGAAACCCTCAGGTGGGAGCAGCTTTTTTTGAGGAACTAATAAACTCAGTATTAGTTATGTTTAACTGAAGCTAATGATAATTGGATAGTCATATCTAGTTCTGGTAGTATACATTTGAAATTCATCACTTGGGCATGCATTGGATTTCAAAGGTAGCTGCGCTTTCAAAGATAGCTGTTATATATATAAGACAGGTGGAAGAAGAGGACATTCTGGTGACATGCTCTTTGAATAATTACAAGACAGCTATTATAAAATTTGAAGTATATTATGGTAATAGTAAATAAAGATGCATTATGGATTGGTAGAGTGAGACAAAAGTATGGAAGGTAGTAATCTATTAATTATAAGTTGATATATTTCTTGATGAAAGAAATATCCACGGAGCCTTTGCAATACATAAAACTATAGGTAGAAACCTGAACCATATCCAGATCTCCAGAGATGAGAAATTTCCACTTGAAAGGACAAGAAGACCAGCCTGGAGCGGCTAGAAGAACAGAAGATACTTCTTGAAAGAAAGACCTACAGGAAAAATACAAAATAATAGAGGCAGATGGACTGTTACTACAAGAACAAACAAATCACTTCCCCAGGATACATCAAGGCAAGTGGTCAGGTCCCCTCAATGCAAACCCCTCCCAAGACTAAGATTCAATGAAAATACACGCTCTGATTGGTGACTACACGCATCACTGATAGGGGGAAGGGGGATAACAACAGCAATGAAATGGCAAGCTAAGCCCTACAATGTTTGGTGGGCTTTTGTGGACCCACTTGGGGACCTGGTTGGCAAGCAGTGTAAGGAGACCTGGGGACTCTTGGGGCCAGAGTCAGTGGCGTGGCCACGGAGGACTCGAGTGGAGAGTGGAGCTACCGGCTGATGGGAAGAGGGCATGTGCACAAGAATGCCCACACTTGCAGATGGTACCCACGTGACCTGGACCAGATGACTGGATGATCAGAGCTCAACCAGGAGAAGAAAGAAGAGAGAAAAAAAAAGAGGGATCTGATACAATTTGATGAACTTGACTTACACCTATGGATGCAGTGATTCAAAAGAAGGAACAAATCCTTACAGCAAGAAACATTCCCACCCCCTCCACACACAGAGTACACAGAGGTGGGCAACGTGGACATTGGACACCCAAATTGGGGTGGGGGAGACTACAAAGGCAAGAAGTGACTGTCTTACAAGCTTTCAAGAGGGAACCTAGAGCTAGGGGGCATGGAGGAAGGCAGAACCTCCAGTAAGTACTATGGAATCTGTTTGGGCGGAGCTGATGAAATGAAATACAGATGGGTCACTTGTGGTACTGTAGTGAATAATTCTTATCAGGACTGATTATGAGGGTTGGAAATGCAAAGGTAGACGTTTTGTAGCAAGGAAGGGAGTAATGAATTCTCCAGTCTAGGAGTGGAGGTGTCTAGGACCATCAACGGAGAAGAGCCAAGAGCGGGACCCTACCCAGAAAAGCAGAGATGCCTGAGTAAGAGACAGAGACGATGATGTGGAGTTATGAAGCAGCTGGGGACTTTGGATCCAGAGAGGGAGAAGGACTGTGGGCTGAAGACTGGGCGGGGTGGGGAAAAGGAGGAATGTAAGGGGCTGGTTTGTAGGGTATACCCTTTGGTCGGTTGATGATGCATGGAGGGTATTGGAACTATGGCAATGAAATGATATACGATGGAATGAATGTAAAACTAAAGTTCTCTAGTGTAAACTATCATATAATTCACAATAAAACATTAAAAAACAATAAAAAATCCTTGCCAACAGAATCCAGCAGCACACCATGATCAAGTGAGATTCATATCAAGGATGCAAGGATGATTCAACTTCAGAAAAACAATCAATGTAATCCACCATATAAATAAGAAAAAAGAAAAGAAAGATCCAGAAAAGGTGTATTAAAAGACATTATGAAGGCATTGCTTAATTAATCAAGTAGGGGTGGGATGGGTGGATTTTACTGCAGTCGTACCCCTGTGGATTGTCGTAATTACAAAGTACCAGATGGGAATAAGCCTTTATATAGGAGTCACAGAAAATGAATGAAATGGAAATTTACATTTCAAATAACTTCACTGAAAATTTTATTAGTAATTAACTTATAACATTTTCTTTATTGTTACCCTTCTGCTGCTTATCTTGTTTCCCATTAGCTGTGTTTCTAAGAAAATTTTTTTAAAACCTAGCCAAATTCCTTGCCGCCCAGTCAATGCTGATTCATAGTAACCCTGTAGTTCAGGGCAGAACTGCCCCATTGACTCTTTAAAGGTATAAATCTTTACAAAAGTTGAAGGCAACTGTCTGATGGGTTTGAACTGCCAACTTTTAGGTATCATTGTACCACTGTTGTTCCCCCTTCTAAGAAAATGTTAAGTGCCCTTGAGTCAGTTCCAACTCAGTGACCCTGTATAGGGTTTCCAAGGAGTGACTGGTTGAGTTTGAACCACTTACCTTGTGGTTCAAACTGACCTTGTGATCCAGTGCTTTATCTCACAGTGCCATCAGTACGCCTAAGAAAATACTCCTCTGTAACTTTTGCTTCCATCATCTTTCCATTTGGACGTTTCTGTCTGTTCTACCTGGCTCTTATCTATTTCTCTTTGTTTCTGCTGATCTGCTGAATTGGCAGACAATTTTGGAGACAAGTTCTGTTGCTTCAGGAGTAAAGGGAAAAAACATGCCCTGAAATAGCTATTCTGCTTCCTACAACAAGCACAGAGAAATGGGCTTTAGATTTTAGTGAAAAAAACAAACAAACAAAGAAACTGCCTTAGATTCAAGGTAGCAGTTCTGCTGTTCCTGTGAGTTAAAAAAAATAAAATAAAAGCAAAAATAACTCAGAAAAACAAAAACCTAAACTCAGAGGAAATCTAGTTTGTTCTTCCCACTTTCTTTCCCTGATAAAGAAAAGCATTCAGTATACCTTTGCTGCCATTGCAATATTTACATTGAAGTCTTTTTTCCCTCCCTGTCTAGTACATGTCTAGAAACCACGTCTCAAGATCACTTCCTGATTGCCATTTGTAGGCAAGGAAAATTTCAAGTTGGGTCTGGATGACATTTCCTGGTAGGGTTAGGACCTGTAGTACCATCTTGGGACGGCACAGTGGTGTTTGTTTTCTGTATATTTGATTGTACCTAGTATCTGACAAAATGCTCTTTTAGTCATGCAGGAAAAAAAAAAAAAAAAGTCCTGGGCACACTAGCACCATGTCATTTTAGGGATGATTCTTAATATACTTTCAATTTGCTAAGTTTATATTTTTATTGAGTAAATTTTGTTTCATGCAACTTATATCTACTGTTGTGAAAATTGGAGATTTCTGATGACTGTATGAGCCTTTTCATTATCCTAACCTGCTTTTACACTTGTAATATTATACCAACGTTAAGTGCTTTCCTTCTCATTTTGTTAGTGTGATGTGTTTCACTGACTTGCATTTTCATTTAGACATTTTGAGTACATTTGCTAAAGCTGGAAGGAGAATCTCAGTAAATGAATAAATAATGACTTAGCAGTGACATCTGCTGTGTGCTTGAACTTTGATTGATCTTCAAGAGAGAGATTTTCCAGTAGAGACTAATACATCAGGGGTTTCTGTAGATCTTATTTTCCCCCACTTCTATCAGAAAACAGGTTCTCTAATCAACCTGAAGACATTACTGTGATGTAGTCAGGAGAATATGCTCTTAAATTTGCAGACTGAGCTCGAATCTTGATGACAGTAAACAAGATAAATATTTTAAGGCCTTGTTTTCCTTATCAATAGACCAGGAATAACAATGGTGGAACCAAATCATATAGTGTGTGAGATGAAGACTAAGTTAATTAATAAAACAGTGCCTGACTCATAGTAAATTCTTCCTGTGTCTGAGCTATTATTATTTTCCTGAATCTTACTACATGCCTGAAAAATCATGTTGTTCTAATAGTGTTCCTATTAGAATCTGTTATTGTTGTGTGCTATTGAATACATTATCACTCATAGCAACTCTGTATGACAAAATAGAATTGCCCCACAAGGTTTCCCAGGCTATAATCTGTAGCCATGGTATTTTCAATAACCTCATATGCATGTGAAAGCTGGACAGTGAATAAGGAAGACTGTAGAAGAATTGATGCTTTTGAGTCATGCTTTGAAGGAGAATATTGAAAGTACCATGGGCTGCCAAAAGAACCAACAGATCTGTGTTGGAAGAAGTGCAGCCAGAGTGCTCCTTGGAGGCCAGGATGGCCAAATTCATCTCTCATACATAAGACATGTTGTCAGAAGTGACCAGTCACTGGAGAAGGATATCATGTTTGGTTTTTTTTGGTGAGGTAGAGGGTCATAGAAACAAGGAAGATCCCCATCTAGATGGATTGGCACAGTGGTAGCATCAGTGGGCTCAAGTGTGGCAACAATTGTGAGGTTGGTTCAGGACCAGGCAGTGTTTTGTTTTGTTGTGCATAGGGTTGTTATGAGTCAGTACTGACTTGATGGCACCTAATAACAACAACATACTTGATTCAGGAGTCCTGGTGTGGCGCTATGGGTTAATGCGCTGAACTGCAAAGTCTGTTTGAACCACAAGGTCAGGAGTTCAAGCTCATCAGCTGCTCCTCAAAAAACCCTGCACAGGGTCACATGGGTTAAACCTACTCAATGGTACTTAACATACCTGATTCTTGATTTATTTTTAGTGTTAGGGTTGAGATTTTATAACATCACTTTTAAAAAATATATATTATTTAAAGAGGACAGTTAAATTCTGAATTATTTTTGATTCTTTCTTGTATTCCCATTTTGTTGGATGCCTTTTTTCTTTGGTCAGTACCAACAAGAATTTTAAAAATGAGAGAACCTAAGCGTATCATGGAACAATGATGGCATAGTGGGTTATGAACTGGGTTACCCACCAGCTGTTCCACAAAATAAAGATGAGGCTGATCTGCTGCTGTAAAGATTTACAATCTTGGAAACCCTAAGGGCAGTTCTACTCCACCTTAATGACTAGGTTTCACCATGCAGACTGGGAGTACTTACTCTTTTCCTGAAAGGTCTGCATAAAAGAAGGTGGAGGAAGATGGTGAAAGGATTATATTATTGAGCTGTGAATGATTGTTAACATGGTTGATTGTGATTATAACCTTAAATATCACTCATAGTGACCCTGTATAGGATTTCTGAGGTGCAGAGGATGGATTTGAACCACTAACCTTGTTGTTTAAAGTCCAGTGCTGATTCTACAGTGCCACACCAGGAGTACATAATAACATACTAACACAAAAATTAACCAAATAATAAGCATTTAATGTAATTACATAAGGAAAAAGATACATTTCCCTATCTACTTGCTAGCAAGTTGATTCAGACTCCTACTGACCTAGTGGAAGTTGCAAAGACTAGGGCTAGAAGATGCTTATCAAGTACATCACTTCTCCACATGCAGTTGTGACATTTGCTAGCAGTTCTCTTGACTTCAGAGCCATTACTCTTTACAGTACATTGCAGTTACTGCAGGATAAATTTCTATCACTTTTATTGCTGAGAAAATTAACTTGGGGTTTCTTATTATGTGTATGCAATTCCCCTTAATGGTTTCTCTAAAGGATTGAGCAAGACAGCTAAAAGTATTTGAAAAATATGTTAAATCCACCCCCACAAATTTTTTGTTTTTTATTTTACTAAGCCTTGAGAATCTCTCTGTCTAATGCTGGGAAAAGCAAAAACAAAACAAAACAAAACCAATGGCCAATTTACCAATTTAAAAGGAAAACAATATTGAAACATACATGTACATGTTAATAATTAAGTATTAGATATGGTGGGATACAAAATGAGGGAAATATGAATAGATTGCTGATTTCCTATTGAAGCTCTATTAGAGTGTGTTGTTGTTGTTAAGTGCCGTTACGTCAGTTCCAACTCATAGCCACCCTGCATAGGGTTTTCAAGGAGCAGCTGGTGAGTTTGAACTGCTGACATTAAGCTTCAAACCACCTTGCAGTCCAGTGCTTTATCCCACAGCACCACACCAGGACTCCCCTATTAGGGTATATATGTATATGTGCATACATACACGTGTGTGTGTGTTGGTTGTTCTTGTTAAGTGCCTTCTAGTTGGCTCTAACCCACAACAATTGTATATAGGGTTTCTGAGGAGCGGCTCATCGGCTTGAACCACTGACCTTGTTGTTAGCAGTCCAATACTTATCTTACAGTGCTACATCAGGAGTCCATGGTGTTGTCATTGTTAGTGCCATCGAGTCAGTTCTGACTCACAGTGACACTGTATAGGGTTTCTGAGGAGCGGCTGGTGAGCTTGAACCACCAACTTTGTGTAATAGTGTAACCCACAGCACCACACCAGGACTCCAAATACGTAAATGTATAAATACATGTATATACACATTTATTTTTGTTGTTGGGTGCAGTTGAGTCAATTTCTAACTCATAGTGACTCAGAGTAGAATTACCCCATAGGTTTCCTAGGCTTTAATCTTTATGACAACAAATTGCTGCATCTTATTCCTGTGGAGCAGCTGTGTGTATTTGAACCACTTACCTTTCAGCTCCAGCTAAGTGCTTAACCATTGAACCTCTGGGGCTCCTTGTGTATTCAAATAATTATTTTATCTTTCTCTCTTTCTTTCTATAATAGAGGAAAAAAGGAGTTTCTTTGTGAGAGTACCTCTCATTAAATATTTTAATACATAATGTTTCTTATTTCCTTTTTCTACATATTTATCTAGAAAATAAATTAATCTTTATATAGGTATATTAGAGCCTTACTAGAAAGGTGCTATACTTAAATATACACAAATGTCTTAAAATATAAGGGAACCTCAAATAAAATTAACACATTGCAATATACTAAGAATATGAAAATCCAAGGAGAAAATGGAAACATTAAAACTATGAGGAAACTGACAAGAAAGTACAGAAAAAACATGAACTCAGCACAGGAAGACATTCAGAACAAAGAAAGCAGAAGCACCCAAAAAAAACCCAAACACAATGGCAGCAATTTTGCCATACCTATTGATAATTGCACTGAATATCAATGGATTAAATGCACCAGTTAAGAGACACATGGGTGGCAAAATGGATAAGAAAACAAGATCCTT
>NW_006408530.1:4268114-4269462 GCF_000296735.1 Chrysochloris asiatica | reverse complement strand
ACCTACCTAAACTTACACACAGTGAAATAGAAAACTTGAACAGACCAATAACAAATGAAGAAATTGATCAGGTCATCAAAAAACTCTGAATCAAAAGTAGTCCCAGCCCAGATGGCTTCACTGGTGAGTTTTACCAAACATTCAGAAAGAACTGTCACCAATTCTACTCAAATTATTCTGGAATATAGAGGATGGAAAACTCCCTAATACATTTTATGAAACAAGTATAAGCCTCATACCAAAACCAGGGAAGCATGTCACTAAGAAAGAAAATTATAGACTAATATCCTTCATGAACATAGACATTCATATCAGGGATGCAGGGTGGTTCAACATCAGAAAAAGACTCAACATCATCCACCATATAAATAAGGAAAAAGAAAAGAACCACATGATCATATAGATTGATGCAGAAAAGGCATTTGACAAAATCCAACATCCATTCCTGATAAAAACACTCAACAAACTAGGAACTGAAGGGGAATTCCTCAATATAATTAAGGGCATGTATACAAAACCAACAACGTCCATTACTCTCAATGGAGAGAAACTGAAAGCCTTTCTTCTGTGAACAGGAACCAGACAAGGATGCCCTCCGCCCTTTGTTACCACCCCTATTCAATATTGTGCTGGAAGTCTTAGCCAGACCTATTTGGCAAGACAGGGAAATTAAATACATTCAAATTGGCAAAGAGGAAGTAAAACTCTTATTTGCAGATGATATGATCCTATATATAGAAAACCCCAAAGACTCAGTAAAAAAGTTACTAGACCTCATTGGAAGATTTAGGAAAAAAGCAGGATATAAGATCAACATAAAAAAATCAATTGGATTCCTCTATACCAATAAGGACAACACTCAAAAGGACATTAGGAAAACAATTCCATTTACAATAGCCGCCCAAAGGATGAAACATTTAGGAAAAAATGTAACCAGAGAACAAAAGACGTGTACAAAGGAAACTACAAAACACTACTACAAGAAACCAAAGGAGACCTATGTAAATGGAAGAATGTACCATGCTCCTAGACAGGAAGACTAAACATTGTGAAATTGTCAATACTGCCCAAAACAAGGTACACATATAATGCAACTCAAGTCCAGATTCCAATGACGTTCTTCAAAGAGATGGAAAAAAACTATTACAAAATATATGGAAAGAAAAATGACCCAGGATAAGCAAAGCACTGCTTAAGAAGAAAAATAAGCTTGGAAACCTCTCACTCCCTGATTTCAAAATGTATTACATGGCTACAGTGGTCAAAACAGCTTGGTAGTGGTACAATGAAAGATACATTGATCAATGGAGCAGAATCAAGAATCCAGAAAGCAACCCATCTACATACA
>NW_006408530.1:4254814-4265799 GCF_000296735.1 Chrysochloris asiatica | reverse complement strand
TTACAGCGAGGATCATTCCCACCCCCTCGGTACACAGGGTAGACAGGGTAGGATAACTTGGACATTGGCTACCCAAAATGGGAGGGCTACAAAGGGAAGAAGTGAGTGGCTTACAAACTTTCAAAAGGGAGCCTAGACTGAGAGGGTGAGTAGGAAGGTAGAATTTCCACTGAGTAGTATCCAATCTGTATGGGCGGGGCTCATGAAATTAGATGGGGATAAGAGTCTTGTGCTACAATAGTTTGAATAATTGTATCAGGATTTACTGTAAGGGTTGGAAACGTAAACGTAGACATTTTGTAACAAAAGGAGGGGAGGTGGTGACTTTGCAGTCGAGGAATGGAGATCCCTGGGATCATCAAGGGAGAAGAGCAGAGTAGGGACCCTACCCAGAGACACAGTGATGCCAGAGATGAAGGCAGAGATGATGACGTGGAGAGTTGGAGTGGCTAGGAACTCTAGACCCAGAGAGGGAGAGGGGCTGTGTTCTGATGACTGAGGGGCAGGCCTGCGGGGTATATATACCCTTTTGGTGTTTGATGATGCAATGTAATCTTGTCAATAAAACGATATACGATAGGATTATGTAAAGCTAATGTTCTCCTATATAAACTACCACATAATTCTCAATAAAACACCTAAAAAGAAAGGGGAAAAAAAAAGAATGCACCTTGGACTTTGTCTTTCAGTATCAATGGCTGTTGATACAAAACTCTTTAAATTGCTCAACGTCATCATTTTATTTTTGGTAGTGACTCTGTGTATTCCTTCCATTTCCGTTTGATGCTCTCTGTATCATTCAATATTTTCCCATAGAATCTTTCAATATTACAATTCGAGATTTGATTTTTTTCTTCAGCTCTCACAGCCTTAGAAATGCTGTTTGTTCTTCCCTTTTAATTTTCTAACTCCATGTCATTGTACATTTCCTTAAAATATTTGACTTTGTATTTTGAGCTTATCTTTGAAATTTTCTCTTCAGCTGTTTTACTTTCTAATTTCTTCCATTTGCTTTAGCATTTCTACGTTGGAGAGGTAATTTGAGAGTCTCTTCTGACATCCTTTTGATCTGCTCTTTCTTCCCTGTCTTAGTGATGTTTTGCTTTCTTCTTGTCTTCAGTCTTTAGTGTCTAATGTATCAAATCTGGTCTTGAGATTATCTCTAAATTCAGGTGGAACATGTTCAAAGTCATATTTTGGCCCTTGTGGACTTGTTTTAATTTTCTTCAGCTTCAGCCTGAACTTGCATATGAGCAATTGATTGTCTGTTCCACAGTCTGCTCTTGGCCTTGTTTTTTCGTTGATGATATGGAGCTTTCCCACCATCTTTTATCACAGATATAGTCTATTTGATTTATGAGTATTCCATCTGGTGAGATCCATGTATATAGTTGCCTCTTACGTTGTTTAGAAATGGTATTTTCAATGAAGAAGTCAGAGCTCTTGCAAAATTCTATCATGTGATATCCAGTATTGTTTCTATCATCAATCAAATATTTTCCAACTACTGATCCTTCCTTTTTATTTCCAAACTTTGCATTCTAATTATCAATACATTTTTATTGCATGTTTTATAAATTTCAGACTGTAGAAGTTGGTAGAATTTTTAATTTCACCATCACTGCATTCAGTAGTTGGTGTGTGAGTTTGAATAATCGTGGTATTAACTGGTCTTCCTTGTGTTGTTGTTAAGTGCCGACCCATGGCAACCCTGAATAGGGTTTCCTAGGAGTAGCTGGCGTGCTTGAATCACCAATTTTGCAGGTCAAACTGAGTTTGCAGTTCAGCGCATTAACCCACAGCACCACACCAAGACTCCTTGTAGTTATATGGATATTATCCTATCACATACAGCATTGTACTTCAAGACAGCTCTTGATATGTTATTTTTGATGATGAACGTGACACCATTCCTCTTCAGTTTGTCATTCCCATCATAATAAAATCACATACTGTAATTTTGAGATTCACAATGGCCAATACCAGTCCATTGCAGTTCACTAATGTCTAGTATAGGAGCTCTGGTAGCATAGTGGTTACGAATCGGGCTGCGAACCTTAAGGTCAGCAGTTTGAAACTACCAGCTGTTCCACAGGTGAAAGATGAGGCTTTCTGCTCCCATAAAAATTTACAACCTCGGAAACCCTGTACAAGGTCACTATGAGTCGGAACCGACTCCACGGCATAACAACAACAACAATGCCTAGTATATCCATGTTTATGCATTCCATTTCATTTTTGACAATTTCCAATTTCCTAGATTCATACTTTGTACATACCATGTTGTGATTATTAATGGATGCTTACAGTTGATTCTCTTCATTTTGAGTTGTGCGCCATCAGCAAATGAAGGCCCCAAGGGCTTTACTCTTTTCACGTCATCATGGTTGACTCCTGTTTGAGGAGACCCTTCTTTCCCAGATGTATTTTGAGTGCCTTCCAACCTGAGGGACTCCTCTTCTGGCACTCTATCTGACAATATTCTGGTGCTCTTCATCGTGTTTCAATATTTAGTATTCTGGTGCTGACAGTGTTCCACTGCTAGTCATAAGGTTTTCAGTGACTAAATATTTGGAAGTAGTTCATTCTTTCTTCCTAATGTGTCTTTATTTGAAGCTTAGCTGAAACCTGTTTACCGTTAGCGACCTTGCTCATACTTAAAATACAGGAGGTGTCGCTTCCAGAGTCACAGTAGCACAGAAGCTACCATAGTATGAAAAACTGTTATTTTTGTTGTGTTCTTTACATTCTGTTCCTACTCATAGCGATCCTGTATATGGTTTCTTAGGTTGTAAATCTTTATGGGTGCAGAAAGCCTCATCTGTCTCCCATGGAGAGGCAAGTGGATTTGAACTGCTGACTTTGTGATAAGCAGCCTAACATATTACTGCTATGTGTCTTCTAAAATATTTGAGAGTGGAAGGTGTTTTGTTGAGAGGTCTGTATTTCTGGTGTGAGGTAAAGTGTGAAAGACCATGAGAATTCTCAGGGAGGGAGACTGAAGGAAGTACCCAGGCCTTAGCAAATCAAAGTGACATAGTTTCTGATAGTCTGTTTGGTTTCCTTACTGATGAAACAAGCAGTGAAGACTCTCATGGCTTTTTTATTTACATTCATAGACAAGTTCCCTGATAGAATATCATTATTTCATATCTCACAGAAGAATGCATGTGAATAAAAATGAAAAAAAAAAGGAGAAAGAACATTTTGTGTTTGTAAATATAAAAAGATCTTTTCATATCATTGTATTAACTCATAGACCAAATCTTATTTCAAGTTGTCCTTATGTACATGGAACCTCACAAACACTTGTAGCAAATTTTGAAATTAAGTTCACTGAGACATGTCTAGAAAGTTTCAAAGTAATTTACCTGTGGTTATATAGCTAGTTAGTTGCCAGGTAAACCCTTTTTAATGATTAAGATATCAACCTTGTCTTCTTTTTACCTACCCTGGTGTGGCTCTGTAGGATAAGCATAGAACTGCAAGGTCTGTTTGAACCACAAGGTCAGTGGTTCAAACTCATGAATCACTCCTTAGAAATCCAATACTGGCTTTCTGTGGTTCAGAACTGAGTCAAACAACACTTAGCAACAACCACCACCTGGTTTAATGCTATAGGGTAATGCACTGGACAAGGTCGGCAGTTCAAACTTAGCAGCTCGCTCCTCAGAAGCTCTATACAGGTTCTCTATAAGTCAGAAACAACAACAACTAGGATTTATTGAGCCCTGGTGTGGTGCCATAATATAAGCACTGGTATGTTAACTTCAAGGTTGGCGGCTCAAACGCACCAGGTGCTCCTTGGAAACCCTATGTTGTTGTTGGTAAGTGCCATCAAGTCGCTTCCAACATAAGCACCAAGTACAGGGTTTCCAAGGAGTGGCTGGTGGGTTTGAACTACCAACCTTTGATTAGCAATCCTGTGCTTTGATTAGCAATGAGTTCCAAATACTGAGTTGGAACCAACTTGCTTAACAAAAACAAGATCATAGGATTTATTACCTTGGACAAAATATTCAACTTCTATGTACACAGTTTTTCAAAGTAGTTGAAATGATAGTGTTAACTCAGTAAATAGGAACATTGTAAATAATATATGTAAATAGCAATTTAGTCCATATGTTGATTGTAGCTAAATCAACTTGTTTTATTACCCTGCCTCCTTGAGACAGGTACTGATTCTAACATTGAATTCTTTGTACATTAGGCCATTTTGATCCTGTGCCAAACACTAGAATAGATATTTATAAATATAGACTCTTTGTAAAAGCATTTAGATAGTTTGTGGCTTTGTGGCTTAGAGTTTAAAGAAACCTTTATCATTTAGGGTCTAACTAAATAAATATATAGTTTGAAGTTGAGCCTAGCACTGATTCAAAGCCAGCCAGTCATTTGAAATGTGAATACGTTTTCTAGATAGATAAATGCCATCCTTTTGTTTCCTGGTTTGACATTTATTTTAAAAACTGAGAGTGAATCTGTCCCCCTGTGTTCTGTGTATGGATAAATACTGTTAACAGAAGGGGTACATCTTTCTGTTATTAAACCTGCAAATAAAAATTTAGGTTTATGACACTTTTCTTTCCCTTTTTATCAGTTTCTAGCCTGAGGAGCACTGGCTTATTTATTCCCCCTTTATCTTAAACTCACAATAGTTTTCTCCTTTTGCATCTTTTACCCTCTGCTTATAAATAAAATTCATTGTTTTTGCATGGAATTTTTTTTTACAAATACTTTTACACTAACTTTCAATATATTATATTTTGAATCTCTATTATGTTGATAAGAATTATTTTGTGCATACAATTGTTTCATTTTTATGATACAGGTTCAGTTTTTCCCATGGTTTTCTTGTTTTTTTTCCCCCAGAATGTTTCCTATGCTACTTTTTTTTATTTCCAGAATGCTTTCTTATCAAGTGTGTTGTGAATTTCAAATAACCCATTTTTGTTCTCATGCTCTGAAGTGGTGACATTTTCTGTCGCTGCTATTATCCTTCTGAGAACAAAGATGGAAGGATGATAAAAGGAGCATAAACTATACCACAGAAATTTCTGCCAATTGAATACTTATTCTAGTACTTAAGGGATTTACTCATAAAAATGTTTGTATTTTATTTAGGAAAATTTTATTAGAATGGAAAATAATGTTTATTTTCATTTTTTAAAAATCAAGGTACAAATTTTATCAGCAGATACATTCTCAGTCCTAAAAATGTGATTTCTTCCTACATAAATATTAACAAAATCAAATACCTTCTTCATTTACTGACTCCCTCATTGACAAAAAGAGTTGTGGGTGCTTTATTTTTTTAATCATAAACATTCAGTCAGGAAAGCATCCAGGTAGCCAATAGAACAACTGCTACTTAGGAGGAAAAAAAGAAAAATAGTCAAACTGACAATAAAATTACTTGGTAAAAATTCTTATCACAGCAAATTTTATGAAGAGAAAACTATGTTACTATGAAATATCTCAGCAATTGGAAATTTTGAACATATCTTAAAATGGTCTTTAAATGTTTTGTATGATTACAATGGTCTATGTATATATGTTCAGTGTGTTAAATTAAATTGGTAAAATTTAAATTGTTATTAGAAATGAATTTTATTAAAAGTAAGTGAATTTCTCTTGTGACTCCATGGAGCCACCACCAGTACCACTGGTTACTGCTACTGAATCAGTTCCATTTGACCCACATGTGTCAGAGTTGAACTGTTCTCCACAGGATTAGCAATGATTGGTCTCTCACAAGTAGATTGCCAGGTGTTTTCTTCTGCAGGACCTCTGGGTAGACTTGAACTTCTATAACCTTTTGGTTAGCAGGTAAGCATATTAACCATTTGCTCCAATATATATGACAAATTTCTCTCTGCAGGCAAAATTAAGTGGCAGTTTGATTTATATCTAAGCTCTCTGGTTAACTAAACATAATTATTTCTCTGCTCGTATGATTTTCCTCATAAGTCTAGAGTTTTCATGTATATACCTAGTGTGGTAGTTTGCCTACATAATTATAGCTTTCACTTTGAAACAGCAAATGTCCTTATGAGAAACTGGAATAATATCTCTGATTGTTTTAGTACACAGCAGGTGTCCTTGCATTTGAGCCATGCTTTTCAACACATATCACTTTTTTTCCTCTGTCTCTTTTAATTGAAGACCTTTATTGCTAAAAAATTCCACAACTATGTACAGACTGAAGCAAATGAAGTCTTTTTTTTTATTAAATAGGAGTATGAGCAGTCTATTTATACATGTAAGATTTATTATCTGACCACAGACTTCATAATTGTTGTTGTTAGGTGCCATTGAGTCAGATCCAACTCATAGAGACCTTATGAACAACAGAACAAAACACTGCCTGATCCTGGGCCAAACTCACAATTGTTACCATGCTTGAGCCATTTGATGCTGCCACTTTGCCATATCATCTTGCTAAAGGTCTTTGTCTTTTTCTCTGACTCTCCACCTTACCAAACATGATATCCTTTTCCAGCGACTGGTCCCTCCTGACAATATGTCTGAAATATGAGAGACAAAATTTGGCCATCCTGGCCTCCAAGGAGCATTCTGGCTGCACTTCTTCCAAAACACATCTGTTTCTTCTTTTGGAAGCCCATGACACTTTCAGTATTTTCCTCCAACACCATAACTCAAAAACATCAGTTCTTCTATGGTCTTCCTTATTCACTGTCTAGCTTTCGCATGCATATGAGGTTATTTAAAATCCCATGTCTTGAGTCAGGCACATCATAATCCTCAAGCTGACATCTTTGCTCTTCAACACTTTAAAAGGTCTTGTGCAGCAGATTTTCCTAATGCAATATATCATGTGACTTCTTGACTGCTGCTTCTATGAGTGCTGATAGTTGATCCAAGAAGAATGAAGTCCTTGACAACTTCAGTCTTTTCTCTGTTGGTAAGAATGTTGTTTATTGGTCCAGTGGTGAAGATTTTTGTTTTCTTTCTACTGAGAGGCAATCCATACCAAAGGCTGTGCTCTTTGATCTTCATCAGTAAATGTTTTAAGTCCTCTTCACTTTCAGCAAGCGAGGTTGTATCATCTGCATAATGCAGGTTGTTAATGAGTCTTCCTTCAATCCTGATGCCACGTTTTTCTTCATATAACTCAGCTTCTCTGTTTATTTGCTCAGCATACAGGTTGAATAAGTATGGTGAAAGAAAACAACCCTGTCACACAACTTTCTTAATTTTAAACAATTCAGTGTTCCCATGTACTGTTCAAACAACTGCCTCTTGGTCCACTTAGTGATTCCTCATGAACACAATTAAGTGTTCCAGAATACTCATATTTCACAATGTTGTTCATAGCTCTTCATGATCCACACAATCGAAAGCCTTTTCATAGTCAATAAAGCACAAGTAAACATTTTTCTGATATTCTCTGCTTTCAGCCAAGATCCATTGGGCATCTGCAATGATATCCCTCGTTCCACGGCCTCTTCTGAATCTGGCTTGAACCTCTGGAAGTTCTCTGTCAATGTATGCTTGCAGCCATTTCTGTATTACCTTTAGTAAAACTTTATACCACTTGAGTAATAAAAAACATTCTTAATAACAGAGATAAGAGTGAAGTTGTCAAGGACTTCATGGTATGTCAAAGATATTGTCCAATGATTTCCGCATTCCATTGGGTCACCTCTCTTTGGAATAGGCACAAATATGGATCTCTTCCAATCAGTTGGCTAGATAGTTGTCTTCCTAATTTCTTTGCATAGACAAGTGAGTGCCTTCTGTGCCGCCTCACTTTCTTAAAAGATTTCACTTTGTATTCATCATTTCCTGTTGCCTTGTTCTTCGCCAATTCCTTCAATGCACCTTGGACTTCTTCCTTCAGTATCATTGGCTCTTGATCATATGCTACCTCTTGAAATGGTTGAACATTAGCCATCTCCTTTTGATACAGTGACTCTGTGTATTCCTTCTATCTTCTTTTATTGCTTTCTGCATCATTCAATAATTTGCCTATAGAATGTTTCAAAAAAGTAAGTTGATTCTTGATTTTTTTCTTCAGTTCCTCCAGCTTGAGAAATAGTGTTCATGTTCTTCTTTTTGGTTTTGTGACTCCAGATCTTTGCACATTTTGTTGTAATATTTGACTTTATCTTCTTGAGCTGACCTTTGGAATTTTCTGTTCAGCTCTTGTAACTCCTCATTTCTTGTTTTTTGCTTTAGCATCTCTCCGCTGTAGAACAAGTTTCAGTGTCTCTTCCTACATCCATTTTGACCTTTTTCTTCTTTCTTGTCTTCTTCATGAATTTTTGCTTTTTTCATGTATGATTTTCTTGATGTCATCCCACAACTCTTCTGGTCTTCGGTCTTTAGTGTTTAATGTATCAGATCTGTTCTTCAGATGATCTCTAAATTCAGGTGGGATATATTCAAGGTCATATTTTGGCTCTCGTTTTCCTTGTTTTCATTTTCTTCAGCTTTAGATTTAATTTGCATATGAGCAAATGATGGTATGTTCCGCAATCTGCCCCTGGCCTTGTTTTGACTGATGATACAGAGCTTTTCCATTGTCTCTTTCTACAGATGTAGTCAATCTAATTTCTGTGTATTCCATCTGGAGAGGTCCATGTGTATAATTGTCTCTTATGATGTCTACAGAAGGTATTTGAAATGAACAAATCATTGATTTTGCAGAATTCTATCATGCGATTTATCCAGCATTATTTCTATCACCAAGGCCATATTTTCCAACCACTCTTTCTTCTTTGCTCCCAACATTTTTATTCCAATCACCAGTAATTATCAATACATCTTGATTGCATACTTTATCAATTTCAGATTGAAGAAGTTGGTAAAATATTCCTATTTCATCCTCTTTCAGATTGTTGTACTGTGGTGGTTTGTGAGTTGCTGTGATTCTATAATCTATGGCACTGGTATTTTAAATACCAGCAAGGTCACCCATGGTGGACAGGTTTCAGGCTTCATAATAATTTATCCATATTTATGCCTCTGCAACATGTACAGTTTTTAGAGCAATATATAAAATTTAAAACAGAGAAGTGTATAATTACAAGATTGCATCGAATTTCAGCTATAAGAATATGAGTGACTAATTGGAGAGTGTTCTAAAGCTACAATTTAGGAACAAAGCCTTTGGAATAGAAGAAAGATGCTGTTCCTTGCAATTAGAATCATCTGAATGCAGGAGTTGCTGATGTTGTTAAATGCTGTCGAGTCGGTTCCAACCCATATCAACCCTTATAGCTTTTCAGAGAAGTGGCTCGTGGGTTTGAACTACTGACGTTCAGATTCAAACTGACCTTGCTGTCCAAACTGGTCTTGTGGTCCAGGGCATAGAGGTTCCCTTTTTTAAATAAGGAGCTAACTTCAAAGATAGCACAAGGCAAGCTAGTGTCTGTATTCACAAACACACTCTTGTTAAATTACATGCTTTCCCTCCATAGTTTCAGATTCGTTCTCATTAAGAATATTGCATTCTTAAATAGGGCTTTTAAAGTCTTGTAGCCTAACCAAAATAAAGTCAGTAGAGAGTTTTATCTAGTTATTCTGCAACTTTAATAAATAACAGATCTTCTACTGAGCCAAGTTCTGGTGTTTTCGTCAGCCAGTAAAGGTTAACTGAAATATACATTTTATTGTTAAATAAAGTAAGAAATCTTATCTCTGCAGTTGTAATTCTGATAGGCTGTTCTTCATGTCAAGGAACTCTGATAGCATAGTGGTTACGATTTGGGCTGCAAACAGTAAGGTTAGCAGTTCGAAACTATCAGCTGCTCCGCAGGAGAAAGATGAGGCTTTCTGCTTCCATAAAGATTTTACAGCCTCGGAAACCCTGTTCATGGTTGCTATGAGTCAGGACTGTCTCCATAGCACACCACCACCACCACCACCATTCTTCATGTCAGAATTACTGATCGCCTAGCACCTAACAACAACATAACCATAGAAGTTTAGAAGATTACAAAAAAAAAAAAAAAATTTAAGTTGATTTTTCCTATTGATTAGGGCTGCACATTTTTTATAATATGAATTTGAAAATTAAAAGAAAAAGAATAAACTATTTTTCTTGACAAAAAATCATTGGAAAGTGTTGGTCAAAAGTTAGTATAAACAGCTGTGGAATTTTCTGTTCTCCAAATATGTCCACCAATTTGTAAAAATTCCCAACTCACATCGTATTTTATTGGCATGATGTGGCACTGTGGGATAAGCACTTGACTGCTAACTACAAGTTCAGCAGCTCAATCCCACCAGCTGCTCCTCAGAAAGCCTATCCAGGGTCACTATGAGTCTGAACTGACATGAAAGCACTTAACAACAACTGTACAGTAATGCTTAAATTATTATCTTGTTGCTAAGTGCCATCTAATCAATTCTAATCCTACAGTACCAAATCAGGAGTCCAGTTAGGTTGTCCCTACTCATCATAGTAATAGTATAGTAGTATAGTAGTGTCCTAACATTTTTCATCTAAGGCAGCAGTACTGATTTGCCTATCCTGTTGTTGTTAAGTGCTATTGAGTTGGTCACCACTCATGATAACCCTGTATAGGATTTTCGAGGACTGGATCATGTGTTTGAACCACTGGTCTTGCAATTAGCAGTTAAGTGCATATCCTACAGCACCACACCACTCTACCCTAACATTCAGTTAATACATTAGCTGATCAGTTGAACAGTTCTGAGAACTTCAGTTTCATAGATTAGTCTTTTTTAGTACTTAAAAATAATAATCATAAATACCCTTTGATTTCTGGTTCTTACTGAATTTGAAGTTACTGAGGTCAGAGCCATCATTAAGTAAAAGAAAATTTGAAATCAAACTTATAGCTGATACTTATGATAACAGTTACTTAAATTTTAGTTAAATTCTTCTGTACATCTTTGCATAAAACCCTATGATCTAGGTTCTTTGAGTTTATACAAACTGTAGTATTATATTCATGGGGTTCTAAAAATTATAAAAGGACTCCTGGTAGCTC
>NW_006408530.1:4250283-4254714 GCF_000296735.1 Chrysochloris asiatica | reverse complement strand
ACTGTTTCCATAAAGATTTACAGCCAAGAAAACTCTATGGCTCTATGGGGTACTCACTATAGGTAGTCTGCCACATGGGCTCACTATGAGTTGGAATGGACTTGTTAGCAACTAACAGAAACAACAGGGATGATAAAGAATACAAGCAAAATAAATTGTCAAAGTATTTATAAGCCATTTTAAAATAGTCGATTGTCAAATTATAATAAATTATTCACATTAGAAAAATCTTAAGCAGAGTTTTTATGTGTCAAGAATTTTACAATATCCATCGTTTATATCTGACTACCTTCAACCAAATAGGTTTTCAAGAAAAAGTCAGGGAGGCAATCTAATTCATTTTTTTAAAACTTTAAACTTGTAACAATTGGAAGTTGATAGGAGATTGTGAAAAAATAATCAGGGAGGTCCTGCATACCTCTTACATCTTTTTTTTTTTTTTTTCCATTCAATGAGTGTTTATTCTGTACTGACTTTGTTAAGTCTGATAAAACAAAGAAGAACAAAATGGATTTCATTCTAGAGAATTTCAGTCTTCAGTGTAATAGAGCTACATCAACATAATTGCAATCAACTTTGTGCAGTGCCATGAAGCGAAGAGAAATACGATCACATAATCCAGCTAATCCAGGAAAATAGATGGTTTTTCTTTGGAGGAGAAGGACTTAAAATATTTCTTCAGAAATGAGTAGGCTACTTTTTTTGTATGTTTAAAAATACAAGCAGAATTTACTAAGAAATTAAACTTCCTGTGGCTGTTAACCATGATTTCAATAACGCTTAGAGTTTGTGGCTGTTTCTAGGAAAAACTATATATGGGGGATACTCAGCAATTCTGTAGGTACTCAGTACATGTTGTTGTTGCTGTTAGGTGCAGTTAAGTTGGTACCAACTCTTAGAGACCCTGTGTACAACAGAAACAAACACTGGTTGGTGCATTACCATCCTCACAATTGTTATTATGCTTGAGGCTATTGTTGCTACCATTGTGACAATCCATTTCATTAGACTTCTTCCTCTTTTTTGCTGACCCTCAATTTTACC
Organism: Chrysochloris asiatica; assembly: GCF_000296735.1. Lineage (NCBI taxonomy): Eukaryota > Metazoa > Chordata > Mammalia > Afrosoricida > Chrysochloridae > Chrysochloris > Chrysochloris asiatica. The sequence continues at coordinate 4,253,670 of NW_006408530.1, read as the reverse complement.
AAGTATAGTGTCCTTTATCACTTAATGGAATAAATATTTATTGAGCTCCTGCTTCATGTGTGTCATTATTCATGAGACACAGGAGACCACAAACTCTAAATGTATTATGTAAATTATTTAGAATGTCATAATGCAATGACTCTTGGACAAAGAAAAAGCAAAGCAGAACCAAGAAGGGGGATAGAAGGTGGTGAGAAAGGGGGTATTTTATTGCATTAAGTTAATGTCTGGTTAGGCCTCATTGAAAAGGAGACATTTGAACAAATATATATACAGCTTGTCATGTGATTATTTGAAGATTTCAAGTTCTAGATATAAGGGAAAGCCAATATAAAGGCCCTGAAAGTCACCAGGCCTACTGTGTTTGAGGAGTTGCAAGGAGGCCAGTTTGGGTATAGGAGAGTGGATCAAATTATAATTGAGTAGAAAATGAGATGGGAGAAATAAGGGAGTTTAGGTTAAGTGAAAGAGGAAGTATTATAAAGTTTATAGGTTAAGAATGCCATACTCTGTCTTGCTTTTGAAAATATATTTTCAGTCTTTAGGAAAGGCCATGTTGAAGCAATTGCACAGTTTGAAGTCCATTATAGCAACCCTGGGTCTTACTAGGACAGAGGAGGAGAGGAAGTGATAAGTGGTCAGATTCCATCTTCTGAAATTAAAATGAAGAGTTTTTGCTAACGGCTAGGATGTGTGGATTAAGATAAAGACAGGAATAAAGGCTGATCCAAGGATTTAAGCCTGAACCACAAGAAAGATGCAATTACCATGAATCCAATGAATGAAAACATTTGACCCTTTCTATTTAACTTGTTGATACTCATATTCAGTGGTAGAATTCTGATGATACTGATTGTAGAATATGGACGGAATACTTTGGGGAAAATGGAGAAAAGTTTAAGAAAAATTGGGAAAGACACTAATGCTTGGTATTTAACTCTAGCTTCTGTGGAGTATGGAGTTCTGGTGAGTTTTGTGTTGTGCTGCCACCAGCAAGGTTATTGGTTCAAACACATTAGTAGCTCCGTGGGAGAAAGAGGAAGCTGGCTGGTCCCATAAAGATTTACAGTCTCAGAAACCCTAGATGGGGTCACTAGAATTCTGAATTGACTTGATGGCAATGGGTTTGGTTTGGTTTTGGTTTTATTGAATAAGGAATCCTGGTGGCACAGTGGTTTAAGCATTGGGCTGCTAACTGTAAAGCCACCAGCTGCTCCACAGGAGAAAGATGAGGAATTCTGCTTGCATAAATATTTATAGCCTCAGAAAGCCTGTGGAGTAGCTCTTTTCTGTCCTATAGGGTAGCGATGAGTGGGAATCAACTTGATGGCAGTGAGTTCTTATTGTTTGTGGGTTTTTTTTTATATTGAATTGTCTTTATAATTTTGACCAGTACTGCAAGGAGAGTAATAAAAATAATATTGGTAATAATTTAGTAATTAACTTTGTTCAGGAATAACATGGACTTCGTGTTGTGTTTAAACCATTGCTTTGATCTCCATATAAAAATATATAATTGTATGTTGTTGTTAAGTGCCATCGAGTCGATTCCAACCCATAGTGACCCTGTATAGGGTTTCTAATTATGTTTAACTACTCTACAAATATATTATGAGGAATGTGTAATAGTATCTTAACACAGTTCAATTAGTTTCATTCATTTTTCACCTGTGAATCAGCCCCTGCAGATATTTCAAAGTTATTATTTTTTTTCAGTTATTCACAAAGATGCTACTAATAGTTGCATTGTTGTAATGTGCATTGTTTTAAAAAAATACTTCTTGTATTTAAATATATTTGTAATATTTTGTTCCATTAACATTAAGTATCAGATAAAATCCCTATGGGAAACAGATAATACACTTAAAAAGAAAGATTGGAGAAATTTTAATAAAGGGAACATTTACAAAGATGTGGGTAAGGTTATAGCAAACAGACCATAGACTATAAATGTTGGTTTGGTGGAGCTGCAAATTCAAAGGTGCTGTTACACCCCTAATCAAGGGGAGAGGGCAGGTTTTTGCATGTACCTGAAGAGAGTTGTCATTTTAAGTGTAGCACTATATGTAGGATAAGGCCACATGCTCACCTAGAAGGAAGCCTGCATGAATTATTCTCACACTACTGAACTGGCTTGAATTTCTCATATGATAAAACCAAGCATCTGAACAAAGGTCTTGTGATCCACTTCTGGGAAAAAATAGCTGTTGAAAACCTGATAAAAACCGTTGTACTCTGAAACACATGGTGTCATCTGAGTCAGAATTAAATAGTTGGCACTGGTTTGGGATTTTTGGTTTAAACACAAGAATAATCTTGAACAAGGAAGCCGAATGATTTACTCCATATATTCAGCTTCCACAGGGACACAGTAAATCGGAGAAATAGAGAGTAGATTTGGAGATACAGAAATTCAGTCAACAGTCAATGTAGAATTTTATTGTAATTGAAAAAATTATATTGAGACAAAAAATTAAGCAGTATGAGTCAGCACCCCTCATTATTTTCCCAAGCATATACATTTTGCAAAACAATCTTTCTTTGCTTATATGTAGTTTTGACATTTTTATTATAAAGTGTTATAAAACTTGCAGAGAAGTTGCAAAAAGAACCTTACAAATAACATTCATATATCCTTTACCCAGATTCACTTATTTTTATGTTCTCTGTCTTTATTTTTCTCTCTCAAATATATTTGTGTACACCATGGTCATTTATTTTAAGTTGTTGGTGGTGGTGAGTGTCATCAAGGCAGTTCCAACTCACAACAATCCTGTATAGGGTTTCCAAGGAGTGGCTCATGAGCTTGAGTCACCAACCTTGTGGTTCAAACTGAACTTGCAGTTCAGCGCATTAACCCACAGTGCCACACCAGGACTCCTTATTCCAAGTAGATCAGTTTTTTTTAAAAAACATAAAATTTTCAATTGTATAACCACAATAAAGTCATCAATAAACAGAATAGTAATATGCTGCTATGAATTGGGACCGACTTGATGGTACACAACCAACAGCACCAACAACAAACCTCTTTTTGGTGTCCTCTGCTTTCAGCCAAGATTCTTCTCATGTCAAGAGTGATATCCCTCTTTCTGAATCTGACTTGAGTTTCTGGCAGTTCCCTGTCAATGTATGGTTGCAGCTATTTGTGAATCATCTTCAGTAAAATTTTATCTTCATGTGATATCAATGGTATTATTCTGTGGTTTCCACATTCCACTAGGTGACCTGTCTTTGTAAAGAACAAAACTATGAATATCTTCTGACTGGTTGTCTAGATAACTGTCTTCAAAATTTCTTGCTATAGATAAGGGAGCACCTCCAGTGCATCCAAATTGCTGAAAGATTTCAATTTTTACTCTGTTAATTCCTGAAGCCTTGCTTTTC
>NW_006408530.1:4248476-4249933 GCF_000296735.1 Chrysochloris asiatica | reverse complement strand
TTTGAAATTTTCTGTTCAGCTCTTTGATGTTCTCATTTTTTCCATCTCAATACTGTAGAGTAAGTTTCTCAGTCTTTTCTGACATCCAGTTTGGTCCTTTATTTCTTTCCAATTTTAATGACCTTTTGCTTTCTTCCAGTATGATGTGCTTGAGGTGTCATCCCAAGCATTTTTGGTTTTCAGTCATTAATGTCTAATGCATCAAATCCGTTCTTGAGATAGTCTGTAAATTCAGGAGGGATACATTTAAGGTCATAGTTTGATTCTCATGAACTTAATTTAAGTTTTTCAGCTTCAGCCTGTCAACTGCTGGCATTATTTTGGCTGATGATATTAAGTTTTTTCACCCCTTTTCTCACTAATATAGTCAGTTTGATTCCTGTGTATTTCATCTGGTGAAGTCCATGTGTATAGTCATCTTTTAAAAAAGATATTTGCAACAAATAAGTCACTGGTGTTGCAAAATTCTGTCGTGCGATCTCCAGCATCACTTCTATTATTGAGGACATGTTTACCAATTAACGATCTTTGCTCTTTGTTTCCAATCTTTACTTTCAATTCACTAGTAATTATTAATTTATCTTGATTGCATGTTTCATCAATTTCAGACTGAAGGAATTGGTAAAATTCTTCAATTTTATCATCACTGGCTCTAATGATTTGTACATAAATTGGAATAATAGTGTTTTTACCCTGTCTTCCTTAAAGGTTTATGACTATTACACTATCATAGACATCGTTGCATTTTAAGATAGATCTTGAAATGGACTTTTTGGTTATGAATGTGATGCCATTCCTCTTCAATTTGTCATTTCTGGCATAGTAAACTGTATGATTGTGAAATGAAAAATGTCAAGACAAGTCAATTTCAGCTCACTATAGCTTCACCAGCCACTCCTTTCAAACACTTGCAGTGTTTCTATGAGTCAAAATTGACTCAACAACACTAGACAACAACAACAGGACATCAATGTTTATGCATTCCATTTAATTTTTTACATTGTCCAATTTTCCTTGATGCATACATTATACATTTTGTGTTCTGATTATTAATGGATGTTTCCAGCTGTTTTTTTGAATTGTGTTCCATCAGTCAATGAAGTTATGAAAGCTTTCCTCCATTCACATCATCAAGGTCAACTCTACTTTGAGGAGGTAGTTCTTTCTCACGTTTGAGTGCCTTCCAACCTGAGGAACTAATCTTCTAACAATATATCTGACAATGTTCTGCTGTAATTTATAACATTTTAAGTGCTTAAATGTACAGAAGTAGTCTGCCTCTCTTTCCTAAACTCTCTTAGTCTGTAAACTTGGCTTAAATCAATCCATCATGGGTACCCCTGCTGATATTTAAAATACCAATGACAGATTCTAGTCTCACAGCAACATGCAAACCACCACAGTAAAACAAATTTTCAGAGAGTGGTGAATTCTAGTATTTACCTGTATTGTTGTTG
>NW_006408530.1:4241422-4245121 GCF_000296735.1 Chrysochloris asiatica | reverse complement strand
GTCAATCCTGATATAATCAAGATACAATCAAGATGTTCTTTCCTTATACAATCAAGATGTTCTCTCCCAAGATGACGGCTCCTGGAACAGCTGAGTGTCTTGATCCAGAAAACAATGGATTTCTGGATTCCCTTCAAATTCCCCAGCTGTAAACCCAGCTGTAAACCCTCTGATCCTCCAAACATACATTTATACTTGTTTCAGAGTTCCAACACTATGAGCCTATTGGCCCAGTGTTCCGTGTTGTTGTTGACCGAGCTCCTCACTACACGTCTACCTGCTCCGCCATCTTGAAGGAGCAATGCCTGGTGTGTAGTGGTTAGACCTCGCTGCTTTGAAGATCTCGCTGCTTCAAAGATCTTTCTGCTTCAAAGATCTTGACTGTAAACAGTGTTAGTATACAGGTGTCCCCCAATTTATCAAGGACTTTCTAATGTGATCCCTTGCAGCACTCCTCCAATCTTGATGCAGCATTCTTAATTTCTTTTAGTAACTCCTTTGGAGTCCTGGTGTCACATGGAAGGATAAGCATTGGACTGTAAGCCACAAAGTATGTGATTTAAGACCACTAAATTTCTTCCACCAAAGAAAAATGAGGCTTTCTGCTCCAGCAAAGATTTACAGCGTCAGACAGTGTCACTATGAGTCAAAACCCACTTGACTGACACTTGAAAATAACACTACATTATTGTAGTCCCTTCCTCCCCAGGAAGGAATGCTTATTGAACGTTTCCACTTCTGATCCTGGTTGACATGTTCACTTACTCCCTGTAAAGTCATTATTGACATAAACCAAGTATTGTCTCATGTTTATTATTTTGGTATTTAATATTTCTTCTGTTCCTATTTTAGCAAGATAATTTGAGTTTCATCTGTGTTCTCTGAACCTGTCCTTTATTTATTTATTTTTGAAGTATCTTAATTGTCCTTGGAGTCCTGGTGTGGCCTGTAGGATAAGCACTCAATAGTTAACCACAAGGTCGGCAGTTCAAACCTGCCAGCTGTTTCTCAGAAACCCTATACAAGTTTACTATGAGTCAGAATTAACTCATGACACTTAAGAACAGCCTTCCTCCTCCTCCCACTTTTCATACACACAGACTTTCAGGAGTTGGTGAGTCCAGGAAGTTCTGTTGAAATTTTTTTATTATCTTCTTTGAAGATTATGTCATTTGCTAGTGATATTAAATATTTAGGTTACATTTGATTTATTTGCGATTTTTGTTAATTTATTTGGAATTATTGAAATTAATTTTTATTTGGGAGGGTTTAGGGGGCATTCTGAATCAGTTTGCTTGTATTATACAAATTTAGAGATGTCTATCTGACTTGAAGGCACTTAACAACAATACATATTTTGAAAAACAGCAACAGCAGCAAACTAAAAATAATTAAGTAAATGTTGGTTTATCATATAATAAAATTTTATTCTCTCAAATGTTAAAAAGGAAAAGGACAATTTGGTTTCACGAATATGGGATTTTTATTTATTTTATAATAAAGTATATACTATAAATGAGAGTGGTATATAGGATTCCTTAAGAAAATTAAGTTAAGATGAGAATTTTTTAAAGGTAATTTTAATATTCTGATGTAATATATGATGCAAAGCTCATATTTTCCTTCTTGTTGTTGTTAAGTGTCATCAATTTGTTTCTGACTTATAGCACTCCTGAGTTGGGTTTCTAATCTTTCTCCCACAGAACAGCTAGGGGGCTAGAACTACTAACCTTGTGGTTCAAAGTCCAGTGCTTAGCCTACAAAGACACTATATTCCAAGTCATCTCCTATTGTTGTTGTTAATTGTCATTCAGTCATTTCTAACTTATAGAAACTCTGTATATGGTTTCCAAGGTGCTATATCAAAACAGCTTAGTGGTGATATAATTAGACAAAAATATCATTAAGAAAAAAAAGAACAAAAAAAACTGAGTAACCAGCATGTGTTTGCAATTTTCAGAAAAAGTAGAATATATTCTAATATACTATTTCTAATTCTTAGTCAAAAAAATTATCATGTCTATGTTTTGAGTAAATTGATGGGGCATTTTTATCACTTGCAAAATTGATAGACAGATCAGCATAATTAACTACTACATTGAGTAAATTATAATTGAGTTTATAAGTCAGTAGGACCTAGCTTTTATGAATATCAGAAAAATGGACATAAGTTCAAGCAGTATGGTCCCATCAGGAAATACATGAGGTAAAGTTCCAAACAAAATTTCACTCACTATTGGGTTGGAGTTCTGGTGTGGTACTGCAGAGTAATACACTGAATGGCAAAGTCAGTTTGAACTCAAGTTTGGTGGTTCAAACTCAACAATCACTCCTCAGAAACCTTATACAGGGTCGCCATGATTCAGAACCGACTCAACAACATGTGACAACAACAACATTGGGTTTGTAGAAGCTGATATTTGATGGCAGCATGCCATTGCTCCCACTGAAAGAACTGGGCAGGGGTTGTGTGGGAATCAGAAATATTAATAAAAATATTTTTATAAAGATCATCAGGTAATGTAAAAGTATAGAAAATTAGTTGAATTTGGTTACAAATAGGAAAGTGAACAGAAATCAGCAACTATTTTTTTTTTAAAGATTTTATTGTAAATTATGTGATCGTTTACATGAGAGAACATTAGCTTTACATTCATCCTATCTTATTTGACTTCATTGCAATGATTACAATCTCCTGAATGCATCATCAAACAACTAAATGATACACCTCTCAAGCCTACCCCCAGGCCGTCAGCACATAGCCTGTCTCCCTCCCTGAGTCTGAAGTCCCAGCCACTCCATCTCTCCACATCTTCATCTCTGTCTCCATCTCTGGCATAACTGCTTTTCTGGATATAGGGTCCCACACTTTGCTTTTCTCCCTTGATGGTTCCAGGGACCTCCACTCCTGGATTGCAAAATCTATCACTCCCTTCCTTTTGTTAAAAAAAAAAACTTTTACCTTTCATTTCCAACCCTCACAGTCAGTCCTGATAGCAGTCATTCACTATTGAACCACAAGAGTTTTATCCCCATCTCCTTTCACCATCCCCATCAGATGGGTTGGAAACCACTCAGTGGAGAGTCTACCTTTCCCCATACCCTCTAGAACTAGGTTCCCTATTGAAAGCTTGTAAGCCAGTCACTTCTTGACTTTGTAGCACCCCCATTTTGGGTAACCAATGTCTGAGTTGCCCATCCTTGTCGACCCTATATACTAAGGGGGTGGGAATGATCCTCACTGCAAAGATTTGTTTCCTCCTTTGACCTACTGCATCAATAAGCATAGGTCAACTTCATCAAACTGTAGTGGATTATTCTTTTTTTCCTCTTCTTTCTTCCTCTAGTTAAGTTCTGATCATCCAGCCATTGAAGACAAGTCAAGTGGGTACTATCTGAAAGTGGGGGTGTTCTTGTGCATCTCCCCTCACTTCATATCAGCTGGATGCTTCACACTGCACTATGGTCCTCTGTGGCCATGTCCTTGTCCCTGGGCCTAGGAGTGCCCAGGTCTTGTTATACTGCTGGCCAACCAGGTCTCAATCCAGGAGTCTGTTGAGTGTGGTCTGATAGCATAATGGTTACAAATTGGGCTGCTAAGCTCAGGGTCAGCAGTTCGAAACTACCAGCTGTTCCACGGGAGAAAGATGAAGCTTTCTGTGAGCAAAAAGAGTTACAGCTTCAGAAAACCTATACAGG
>NW_006408530.1:4230064-4240657 GCF_000296735.1 Chrysochloris asiatica | reverse complement strand
CCCAGCACCCAAACTATCCTGTGTCTATTCCCTACCCTGTGCTCTACCTTCCCCTCCCTCCCCTCACCCCACCATGTAACCCCAGTAACCAGCAAATAATTTCCCCCCTTATAGTATGGACACTTTTTCTTAATCTTTTACAATAATGGTCCGATGCAGTATTTGTCCTTTTGTGACTGACTGATTTCACTCAGCATAATGTCCTCAAGGTTCATCCATGTTATGTGGTGGCTTGGAGCTTTCTTGTTGTTCTTCAGGGTAGCATAGTATTCCATTGTGTGTATGTACCACAGTTTGTTTATCCATTCTTCCATTGATGGGCACTTAGGCTGTCTCCATCTTTTTGCTATTGTAAATATTGCTGATATGGACATTGATGTGCATATATTTACTTGTGTTATGGCCCATATTTCTTGTGGATAAATACCAAGTAGAGGGAGTACTGGATTTTAAGCTATCTCTATTTCCAACCTTCTGAGGAAGCACAATACTGTTTTTCTAGAGTGCTTGGACCATTTTGCAATCCCACCAGCAATGTAGGAGGGTCCCAGTCGCTCTACATCCTCTCCAGCATTTATTGTCCTCTGCTTTTTGATCTCTGTTATTATTGCTGGTGTGAGATGATAGCTCATTACTGTTTTGATTTGCATCTCTCTAAAAGATGAGGCTTTCTGTTCCTGTAAAGATTTGCAGCCTCGGAAATCCTGTGCAGAGTCACTATAAGTCAGAACCAACTCTGCAGTACTTGACAACAACAACAATAGCTAATGATTGTGAACATTTCTTCATTTGTTTTTGGCTGCATGGATTTTCTCCTTGATGAAGTGCAGAAACCAGCAACTTTTAGAGTTTTTATTTAGTTATTTGTTTTGTTTCTGTGTGGTATGGAGGAATCTGTCAAATATAGACACAGAGTGATGAGCTTGGAGTAGACAGAAGAACTCTACTTGGAGAATGAGACATTGGTAGAGTTTTCTATATCCCTGTGATATTTGTCTGGAATTTAGAGGAGCGTCAAATGAAGAGATTTCTATTTCCCTTTTGCACATGTGCTGAGTTATGTGGTCATGCAGGAGTCTAGGGTGTATGTTAGGAAAATCACAATGGAACCTCATTTCTTTTTATGGTACTTGGAAGACAAAAATCTCACTAGAAAAAAGAACCCAAAATAACCACAAAATAGATCTCATCCTTTAGACAATTAAAAAAAAGACTTCCCTAATCTTTCAACTGAACTATGACGCAGGTTCTCAACATCTCTGCATAACAGAGGAAAGGCAATCCATTTGGAGAATTTATTTCTGAAATTATTTTATTTGCAGTGTGTGCTGATATACAAAGCTATTGTATATAATACAAGGAACGAAAATATGGCCTATAAGAATAAAAGCAGACTATAGAAGCAGAGACATGGGTGGCCTACTGAGGACTCACAAATGACTATTATAAATATATTAAATGAAATAAAAGTGAAAATTGAAAGACTGATGAAAAGGTGGAAATTTTCAATGAAAATTGCAGTATGTATGAAAAGAATCAAAAGCAAATCTTATAACTGGAAAACATATGAAATTAAAATTTTTGTTGAATGTTTTTTAACAACAAACTCAGCAAAGAATAGTAAACTGAAGTCAATCCAATAGAAAAAAAAAGAAAAAAGAAAAAAATATATTAGAGGTGAGGTTAATCGCTATGTCAAGAAGAAAAAAGAAAACACAGTAATTCAAGTCTCAGAAAGAAAAGAGACAGAATGTAGAACATAGTAGAAGCAATATTTGAAAAATCATGTCATTACATTTCTAAATCCTATGAAGGATATCAACCTACAGATAGAACAACTTCATCATCCTCTGTTGTTGTTGTTGTTAGGTGCCATTGAGTTGGTACCTTCCCCTAGCGACCTTATGCACAGCAGAACTTTATCATCCTCTTAAGCAGGGTAAATCAGGAGCCCAGTGGCTCTAGAGGATAAGCACGAGGTTGGCAGTTGGAGCCCATCAGCTACTACTACATGGGAGAAAGATGCAGCTTTCTGTTCCCACAAATATTTACAGCCTCACAAATCCTAGGCAGAGTCACTACAAATTGGAACCAATTCAAAGACACTTAACAACAACAACAACAACAAAAAAACAACAGGGTAAATATTAAGAAAACTTCAACAAGGCTCAATAGAGCTAATTATTTAAACAAATATATATTACCAAAAGGAGCATTGCTAAATAAGCTTAGGATTGCTAACCACAAGGCTGAAAGCTGAAACTCACCAGCTGCACAAAGGGGCAATATGAGACTTTCTGTTCCTGTAAAGATTTACAGTTTGGGAAGCCATATTTAAGAAACCAACTCAGTGACACTGGAAAACAACAACAGCAGCAAATGAGTTAGGGTTGACTTGATGTCAGCTGGTGGGTATATATTACAAAACAAAACAATCTTACAATTTGCCATAGAAAGAAACAGTGCATTAATTTTGTAGGATCAACCTACAAAATTAGGTTTGTAGAAACCCTATACCCTACGACTTATAACTGACATTTTTTGTATTGAGAAAAAAAATATATATGAAAGAAAAGTCAACATAGAGTTCTGTATTCAACAAAGATATTCTTTAAAATTGAAGGCAAAAGAAAACATTACAAGACAAGTAATAGCTAACTATGTCTATAATAGCCTCACTAGAAAGAATACTAAAAAAAAAAAAAAATTATTCAGTCTGAAGGAAAATAAATAATCCAAATGGAAGTACAATACTGCAAGAAGATTAGAAGAGCTCCAAATTGGTTAACTATAGCCACAAGGTCGATATGCAAAAAAATCAATGACACATTTCTATACTAACACCAAACAAATGCAAAATAATATTTTCCAAATACCATTGACAAAAGCATGTAAACAGGAAATACCTAATAATGAATCTAAAAGAAGATGTGTGAGTCATTTACATTGAGAATTTTATAACACTGCTGAGAGAAATTAGTGAAGAGCTATGTAAATGCAGGCTAGAACAAATCTCTAGATTTATAACAATTTTACTCAATATCACAGAATAATTTTTCCATCTTATTGTAAATTGATTATATAATTCTAATACTTATATGGAAATGAAAGGACAGAACATAGCTAGAATAATGTATATGAAGAAAAAGAACACATAAAAATTTCAAGACTCAAGTTTGTAGTAGTTACCACACAATAGGACTAGTGCAAAGATCAACAAATAGTCTATTAGAGTAGACTATAGAGTACAGAAAGAGACAAACACATATTCTGGGGGGAAAGGTGATCTTTTTCTGAGAATGATAATTCCATCTTTCCATACATAGAAATTAGTTAAAAATGGACACTTCAGTGATATTGTTAATGTTCTATTCAAGGGGCCTTGCAATATTCAAGTCACATATTAAATATGCATCTTTCATGATAATACAAAGATATTCTTAGCCAATTTCAATGATAATAACATTCATTTTGAGAAAAATTTTATAAAAATGCAATAACTGGAGTAGGTTGCAATTTTTTTCTATTTTCATTAATTTGTACTCAAGACTTAGTCTTGAGTACAAACTCTACAGCTCATCTCTGTTCTTTCCATTGTTTCACCCTACTCAAAACACTGTCATTGAGCTGATTCTGACACATGGTGACTCTATGCATTTCTGAGGCTGTAATTCTTTACAGGAGCAGAAAGCCCCCTCTTTTTCTCACTGAGACATTGTTAAATGCTTAGCAGAACTAAAAGGGTTGTGTTGGTTGGTCATAACTGATAGAGGTCTGAAACTGCGTTATCTGTCTTCCCCTGGGAAATCTTACAGGCAAGCAGGTAGTGGGATTGTAGCTTCAAGTTTTAGATAAAACTGAATGCTGAGACATCAATCTACTACCAGTTTTTAAATTGGAAAACAATTCACTAGTTATCAGGAACAAACTAATTAAATGAAGGCAGGAGGAATATCTCCTTAATGAATAAAACCAAGAGTAACAATTTCCTAAGTTCCTGTGGGAAGTTAGAATGTGCAGACATTTGCACAATGCCAGGACTTGAAGATGCTCTATGGTCATTGTTGTTAAGTGACATTGAGTCAGCCTGAATCATAGTGACCCTGTATAGATTTTCCAAGGAGCAGATGGTTGGTTTGAACCACTGACCTTGCCGTTAGCAGTCCAGTGCTTATCCTCAAATTGTATTTGTCTATATTTGTAGTGGTTACGAATTGGGCTGCGAACCTCAAGGTCGGCAGTTCAAAACTACCAGCCATTCTGTGGGAGAAAGATGAGGCTTTCTGCTCCCGTAAAGATTTACAGCCTCGGAAACCCTACACAGAGTCACTGTGAGTAAGAGTCGGAACCGACTCCGCGGCGCACAACCACCAATACCATATGAGAGGGCAGAGTCCTGGAATAGCTGTGTAGATAAGCACTGGACTGCTAACCACAAAGTTAGTGGTTCAAACCTACCAGCTAATCTTTGGAAACCCTGTACTGTGTCGCTATATGTCTGAACCACTTGATGGCAATGAACAACAACATTGGCTTCAAAAAGTTCAAGGGAAATTCAAATTTAAGGAATTTGCAATTTTTCCATGAACTGTTTGAAGTCTTCTCTTATTTAGATTCCTTATGGTTCTTTTTGAACATGTTGCTCTTGTTAAGGGTTGTTGAGTCAATTCTGAGACTTTAAATCTTTGTGGGAACAGAAAGCCTTACCTTGTTTCCTGGTGGGTTGGAACCTCCCATATTGTGGTTTGCAGTCCAGTGCTTATACTACAGAACCAATGTGTTCCCATTTTTAAACATATATGAGGTCAATTGTTTTTCATAATAATACAAAGATATTCTTTGCCTACTTCATTTTGTTGACATTAGCAATATGTGAACACACTGGTTGGTGGAGTAGATAGTTACACATTGGCTTTCTGAACCTGTAAAGATTTACAGATGCAGAAATCTTACACACAGTTGCTATGAGTCAGAACCTACTCGATGACATGGCACACAACCACCTACCACAAACTACCAGTCAAGTCATTGGAGTTCTAATGTGGGGCTGTAGGTTAAGCATTGGACTGCTGACCACAATGTTGGTGATTCAAGCCAACCAGCTGCTCCTTGTAAACCTTATACAGGGTCACTATGAGTTGGAATTGACTCGATGTCACTTAACAACAGTATGCACAAGCACTTTTCCTCTAGATACCCATTGCACTTGGTATACACAAAATGTGCTTTAAGCTTGCTTCCCATTTAAGTCTTCCTATCCAGGAACATGGTATATTCTTCCATTTTTGTAAATCTCTTTTGGGTTCTGTTAGTAGTGTTTTGTAATTTTCATTGTATAGGTCTTTTGTTTCTCTGGTTAGATTTATTTATAAATATGTCAGCTATTGTAAATGGGCAGCTATTGTAAATGGGATTGCATTCCTAATTTCCTTTTCAATGCTGTCATTATTAGTATAGAGGAATCTGACTGATTTATGTTTGTTGATCTAGTACCCTGCCTCTTTCCAGAATCTTCTAATGAGTTCTAGAAGGTTTTTTTGCTGACTCTTTGCGGTTTTCTATGTATGGGATCATATCATCTTCAAATAGAGTTTTATTTCTTCTTTGCCTATTTGGATGCCTTTAACTACCTTATCTTCCCTTATAGCTCTGACTAAGACTTCCAACACAATGTTGAATAGAAGTGGTGATAAAGGACCCCCTTGTCTGGTTCCTGTTCACAAAGGAAACCTTTCATTTTGTCTCCATTGAGAGTTATGTTGGCTCTTGGTTTTGTATTTATGCTCTTAATTATGTTGAGGAATTTCCCTTCAATTCCTACTTTGTTGAGTGTTTTTATCAGGAATGGATGTTGGATTTTTTCAAATGCCTTTTTAGCATCACTCTGTACGATCATGTGGTTCATTTCCTTTTTTAAATTTATGTGATGGATTAGATTCATTATTTTTCTAATATTGAACCATCCTTGTATCCCTGATATAAATTACTTGGTCACGATGTTTTATTTCTTTAATCTGTTGGCTAGGATGTTTTTTGAGAGTTTTTGCAATTATGTTCATCAGGGATATTGGCTTATAATTTTCTTTGTTAGTGATGTCCTTCCCTGGTTTAAGTATGTGGGTTATGCTTCCTTCATAAAATATACTACGACATTTTCCATCCTTTACTATACTGAATAGATGTATGTTTTATATTGCATAATGTAATGTGTCAACATGTAAGCAACCTACAAAATTAATGAACTGATATTTCCAAATTAGGTTAGTAGCCCAACTCGTAACCACTATGCTAACTTAGGCAAAGAGAAATGCAAGAGAACTTAATGGGCATAAGTGCTCTCAATCACTTTCATGCAAAAGGCCAAGAATTCAAATAGCTTAACTGCTCTAAGTGTTGTTGTTAAGTGCTATTGAGTTAGTTTAGACTCATAGGGACCCTGTACAGGGTTTCTGAAGAGAGCTGGTAAATTTGAACTGCTGACCTTGCAATTCAAACTGACCTTGACGTCCAGTGTATTATTCCACAGCGCAACACCAGGACTCTAAAGAGGATCACGAAATTGGATAAACCAAAAAACAAACCCACTTCCATTGACTCAATTCCAACTCATTGGGACCATATAAGATAAAAGTATAACTGATTCATAGGGTTTTCAAAGCTGAAATCTTTATGGAAGCAGACTGCCACAATTTCTCCCATGTTGCGGCTGGTGGGTTTGAACCACTGACCTTTCAATTAGCAGCTGAATGCTTTAATCACTGTACCTGTCCTTTCATTTGAAACAAATTACAGAAATAGGCATATTGTCAGAGCAGGAGAAGTGTTAACATTCTAGATTAAGGGACAGCACATATTTGGGAAGAAAAAATACAATGCATCACATTAGGTATGATTATTATTCATGTTTTATAGATGAGACAACTGAGGTACAAAGAGTATTAAGATACTTGCCTAAGCTCAGAAACTTGATGAATGGTGGCACTGAGATGCACATCTTGACATTCAATTTCAGAAACTTTCTCTGGTTCAAGGAGATAACATGAATCCAGTTAAAATTACTTAGTACTTTGGAGTATGTTATAAATATGGCAATCTTATTATTTATCGTAAAAATTTGGACAAATTTTCTTTGATAAATGATGAGTCAGATGGGATGCCTGGGTACAGCTTTAAACTGTACCAAAATAAACTAAGACATGTGGTTAACCTAGAGGCAAATGTTATAAAACTGCTGCATTCTCAGCAGTAATTAAGGGACTGGGTAAGGAATACTCATCAAGTACACTTACAGATGATTCACTGCAAAATACATGAAGTAATACCCTCCAAGGCATAGTAAATTTCTAAATTGGTTTTGCTTCTTTGCTACATACTGTAAGTGAAAATTATTAATGTTTGTAGCATTTCCCAAAATGGCCTCTAAAACCTGTTCTATTTAAAGTTTATTGTATATTATCATTTGAAGTAATAAATTTTCCTAAAACTTGTCAAATACTAGTTCAAAAGTTTTAAATAGTTGGAGTAGAATGAATAACAAAGCTTATAGAACAATTAATTAGTATAATAGTTAGAAGGAGTAGGATACCCTGCACTCTGAGATTATGTACCTATTGTTTCTGTGTTTAGTGAAGGAATTTATAAGTACAGCTGGTATATAGACGGCAAAACCTCATTAATTTTAACATTGCTTACTCATGTACTAGAGTCCTTCAGGGGAGTGTTGGTTTGAAAACCTTTATAAGCTTACCAGACCCATAATTGTCCTGGGATAACTTTTTTATTTGTAAGATTCCTACTAGGTTATTTATAAGATTCCCACTAGGTTGTTTCTAATTTTTACAACTGGAAAATTTATAACTGAAACATAAATTCCCTATAGACCATTGAATCTGAATTTAAGTAGCTAATTCCCAAAAGACATACAAAAGAATAATATGCAAATAAAAACATTCCATAATATTTGTGTGGTTATTAATTATTAGTTATCATTAGTTATTATTATTATTAGTTATTGTTGTTGTGAGTTGGTTTTGTCTTATAGCAACTCTGTATAGGGTTTCTGAAGAGGGGCTGGTGGGTTTGAACCTCTGACCTTGTAGTGAGCAGTCCAGAGATTATCCTACAGCACCACACCAGTACTCTTTGTTAGTGATTAAGTTGATACAAATTTAAAATAAGTTGTCACTTTATAAATTTGACAGATTTAATCTAGTGCTGGTAAGAGGGTAAACTGAAACAACTTTTGTGGACAGGAATTTGAAATAACAGAATAAGACCTATATAAATGCTCCTAGTCATTGACATCTAAGAATTTATCCTTGGAAATGCACATAGATTGTAATGAAAGATTTATCTGCCAGACTTCTTTGTAGTATTAAGCCATTAGAGACAATAATGAAAGTTAAATAAATTATGGCCCTTCTAGAGCAATCTTGCACAGTAATTAAAAAATAGGCTTTCAAAGTTGTCTTATAACATGTTGTGACTATGTGCCGTCAATTTGATTTTACTATAAGACAGAGAAGCACTGCCCCATAGGCTTTTTAAAGCTGTGGTCTTTACAGAAGCAGATTGCCACAAGTTTTCCGGTGGACTTTTCCATTAGCAGCCATGTGCTTAACCATCAGCACTCATCCTCTTTTGGTTTATTGCTGTTTAAGTTGTTGTTAAGTGCCCTTGAGTTAGTTTTGACTCATCGTGACACTGTGGTATAGGGTTTCCAATACTGTAAGTCTTTGTAGGAGTACAAAGCCTCATCTGCCTCCTGCTGAGCGGCTGGTGGGCTCCAATCACCAACTCTGTAGTTTTCAGTCCAGTGCTTATCCTACAGAGCCATCTCATGCCCCATTTTCCAACACAGGAAATATTAATTGTTCATTGTTGAGTGATAATGGAAGTCTTGAAAAGTTAACACAGGATGATCAGAATTTTGTTTTCAAGTGGAAAGAAATATATATCGAATTGTTAACGGTAGTTAGGAACTGTGTTGTGGGGAAATGGGTAACTTTTGTTTTCAAAGATGAATTTTGTAAATATTCTGCAAATCCTTTCATGAGTGTCTAATCAATAAAGAGATTTCTAAATTAAATGACATTAATAAAATTTAAATTTACAAGTAAAATAGTACTTTTCATACAACCTTGCTTGCTGAAAGTGAAGAAGACTTAAAACATTTACTGATGAAGATCAGAGAGCACAGCCTTCGCTGTGGATTACATCTCGATGTAAAGAAAACAAAAATCCTCACCACAGAACCAATGAACAACATTCTTATCAACAAAGAAAAGATTGAAGTTGTCAAGGACTTCATTCTTCTTGGATCAACTATCAACACACATGGAAGCAGCAGTCAAGAAATCAAACGACGTATTGCATTAGGCAAATTTGCTGCACAAGACCTTTTTAAAGTGTGGAAGAGCAAAAATGTCAGCTTGAGGACTAAGGTACACCTGACTCAAGCCATGTATTTTCAGTCACCTCATATGCATGTGAAAGCTGGACAGTGAATAAGGAAGACCAAAGAATTGATGCTTTTGAGTTATGGTTTTGGAGGAGAATATTGAAAGTGACACGGGCTGCCAATACAACCAATAGATCTATTTTGGAAGAAGTGCAGCCAGAGTGCTCCTTGGAGGCAAGATGGCCAGACTTCGTCTGCCATACTTTGGACATATTGTCAGAAGGGACAAGTTGCTTGAGAAGGATGTAATGTTTGGTAAGGTGGAGGGTCAGAGAAAAAGAGGAAGACCTACAATGAGGTGGATTGGCCAAGTGGCAGCATCGATGGACTCAACTGTGGCAACAGTAGTGAGGTTGGCCCAGGATTGGGCAGTGTTTCGTTATGCTGTGCATAAGGTCGCTATGAGTCAGTACCGACTCGATGGCACCTAACAACAACAAAGTGGAGTTAACTTCTTGAATACCATCTGTTTTAGCAAATGTCTTTTAATCCATATTACATTATTTTTTTGTGTAGTTCATTTACTCCAGGTATAATATTGTCGTTTGTTTATATGGTAGAAATAATCTATAATGAACTGCATTTATACTTGAGGTATAGAAGATTAAAATGACATTCATTGTAGATTCATACATATCTTTTTAAGATAACCAATGTCTCTCAGACTAAAGTACCAAATAAATAAGTTAAAGAAGTTTACTACAAGAATCCTAGTAAGGGGAATGCAGGTAGCAAAATTATATATATATATAATCTTTCCTTATTACAGATTAATGTCAAGATTAATGAAAGCCTCTCTGGTCACTATTGACCTCACATCGTCACTGAGAAAAAGATTAATTGGATAGTATAAACAATTAAAAGGAGCTCTGGTAGCGTAGTGGTTACGAATCGGGCTGTGAACCTTAGGGTCAGCGGTTCGAAACTACCAGCCGCTCGGCAGGAGAAAGATGAGGATTTCTACTCCCGTAAAGATTTACACCCTCGGAAACCCTGTACAGGGTCGCTATGGGTCGGAACCAACTCGATGGCACTTAACAACAACAATAACCAGTCATTTGGAGCCCTGGTGTGGCACTGTAAGATAAAGCACTGGACAGCAAGGTTGGTTTGAACCACAAGGTCAGCAGTTC
>NW_006408530.1:4223698-4229964 GCF_000296735.1 Chrysochloris asiatica | reverse complement strand
CAGCCAGTGGAATTCTCAGAAGAAAGTCCTAGTGATATATATACTTCTGAAAGGTCATAGTCAGAATTTAATGGTTGGCAACTGCTTGGGGTTTTTTGTTTTGTTTTGCTTTCATTAACAAAACAATATCTTTGCCTTGTATTAGTTTTAATTTATTTGTATTTTTCCTGTTTTTTTTTTTTTCATACTATATATGACAAACAGTTTGAGGGTAAGTGGCTCTCCTTCCTTCTTTTTTCTGCCTGTCCAAACTACCAAATTGCCTTTGTGAGCACTCAACAAATGATAAAGAAAAAATTACTAAACCCATGCTTGTACTCATGTTAAAAGGTAGTAAATCTAGAGGCTAAAAGAACAAATTCAAAAGGTAGATTGTCTACATTTGTATCCAAGCATATTGCTTTATGATCTAGGAAAAGTTACTTCACTTCTTTGTACCTAGTTACCTCAAGTATAATAAAATAGGAAAATCATACCACCTATCTTTGGAGTTGTGGGATTACATGAGTTAATGCTTACTTAGAATATGGCCTCACAATATTGTAATCATTGCAATGAAGTGATGAGTGTAAAACCAATGTTCTCACATGTAAACTTAATTATTCAATTAACAATAAAAACTTAAAAAAAAAAAGAATATGGCCTTACACATGGAGTTTTTATTTATTTTTTTATTATTTTCAGATGATTTCTGTGCTAAAGGGCTAGAATAATTAAATTGCATAGTTATAGCTTTGAGGAATACATAAACATTTAAAGCTGAGAATACTTTGTTGCACTCTAATTCTATATGGAGGGATGTAGAAGATAATCAATATATGTAGAGTTAATCATCAAGAGATTTCTGAATATAGAAAAATGCATAATAACCAGAATGTTTATTGATTAATTCATAATTAGGGAGATAAAATTTATGAATACTGTGGAATACCATTAAAGAGCTTTTAGAAGAGTAAATTCTTATGGGATTCACAAAGCAGTGTAGTAATAAATAATTGTGAATTGGAATAAAAGCAGCTCCTTCAATCTTGATAAAAGACATTATGCAAGCAGTTTTCCTTAATTGAACATATCCTTCTTCCAATTTAGACAATTAAATAAAACAGAAAGATTATGGAATAAAGTAAGCTTTCAAGTAATTTATAAAATAAGGTATTTTAATGACTATTATTAATAAAAGTGATTATGAAAAATATAACAAAATTTAAATGAAGTAAAATTGACTTTGAGTATCTTTAACTTATACTGAAGTTATAGAAATATTGGTGGTGGTGATTGTTATCTGCCATAGAGATGGTTTTCACTCATAGCCAAGGGTTTCCAAGGCTGTAAATCTTTATGGGAACAGAAAGCCTAATCTTTCTTCCGTGGAAAAGCTGATAGATTTGAATTACTGACCCTTGCTGTTAGCTACCCAAAGTTATTGAGCACATTGAACATTGCATATTATCCTGTTGTTTATTTTATATACTTTTTTAGGTAATCAGGGTTCTGGAGTAGACTATATTTAGGCATGTTGTTTTTGTTAGGTGTCACAGAGTTGGTTCTAACTCGTAGCACCCTGTATACAGCAGAACCAAACACTGCCTAGTCCTTTACTATCCTCAGACTCAATGCCTATTGATTCAGTCACTGTGTGGATCCATGTCATTGAGCGTTTCCCTCTCTTTGCTGACTCTCTAGTTTACCAAGCACGATGTCCTTTTCCAGAGTCAGGTACCTTCTGATGATGTATCCAGAGTTGCTGTTGTTAAGTGATGTTGAATCAGTTCTAACTCATAGCAGTCTTACATAGGGTTTCTAAGGAGCAACTGATGAGTTTCAACCTCTGACCTTGCAGTTCAAACTGACCTTGTGGTCTAGTGCATTATCCCACAGAGCTGCACCAGGAATCCATCCTGACGTCTAAGTAGCATCTGGCTATCCTTTTCTAAGACATTTGTACATTCTTCTATAAATCCATGGTGTAATCATTATTCTTTGCTAGCACCACAATTCAAAGGTATCAATTCTTCTTGGGCTTTTTTTTTAATGTTTTATTGTGAATTATGTGATAGTTTACATGGGAGAACATTAGTTTTACATTCATCCTATCGTATATTGTTTCATTGCCATGGTTACAATCCCCTCCATGCATCCTCAACCAACCAAAGGGTATACTCTGCAAGCCTTCCCCTCAGTCATCAGCACACAGCCCCTCTCCCTCTCTGAATCTAAAGTCCCAAGCCTCTCCATCGCCCCATGTCATTGTCTTTGCCTCCATCTCTGGTGTCACTGCTTCTCTGGGTAGGGTCCCGCTCTCTGCTCTTCTCATTTGATGGGACTTCACTCCTAGACTGCAAAGTTAATCACTCCTTTCCTTGCTACAAAACATCTAACTTTACATTTCCAACCCTCACAATCAGTCCTAATAACAATTATTCACTATTGTATCACAAGATACCTATCCGCATTTCTTTTCATCAGCCCGCCTAGACAGATTGGATACTACTCAGTGGAGATTCTACCTTCCTCCACACCCTCTGGACCTAGGTTTTCTTGGGCTTTTTTATTTGTTGCCCAGTTTTTGCATTCATATGAGGCAATTGAAAATCCCAGAGCTTGCTCCATGCTTTAAGATTAAAGACATTTTTCTGCAGTAGATTGCCCAGTGCAATATTGTTTCATTTTCTGACTGTTGCTTCTGTGGATGTTGATTATGGATTTAAGTAAAACAAAATCCTTGATAACAGCAATCTTTTCTGTGTTTATCATGATGTTGCTTATTGGTCCAGTTGGGAGGATTTTTGTTTTCTTTATGTTGAGATTTAATTCACAATGAAGTCTGTTGTCTTTGGTCTTCATTAGTAAGTGCTTGAGATCTTTTTCATTTTTAGAAAGGAAGGTTGTGTCATATGCATATCTCAGTTTGTCAAATCTTATTCCAATCCTGTGACTGTGACTCTAGCTACTTTCTCTATGTGTTGTGACTCTATTACCCAAAGTATACCAGTCATCCTACAAGTAATAAGATAGGAAAGGGAAAAAATGTAAACCGTGTAATTCTTTTGGCAAAATTGATAACTAGTAAAAAATCTGTGTTGGAAGAAGTACTACCAGAATGTTCATTGGAAGCCAGAATGGCCAGACATCGTCTATTATATTTCAGACATAATATCAAGGAGGGCCAGTCACTGGAGGAAGATACCATGTTTGGAAAAGTGGAGAGTCAGAGAAAAAGATGAAGACCCCCAAGAAGATGATTTGGCACAGTAGCAGCAACAAAGAGACTCAATTGTAGTAAGGACTTTGAAGTTGGCACAGGACCAGGCACTGTTATGTTCTGTTATGCAAAGGTTTGTTATGAGTAGGTAGGACTCGATGATACCTAACAACACCAAAGTGTTCAGGAGTTCTAAGCAAGGTATCACATTTAGTCTCTTGGGTCAAGGGAAAGGAAGTTTGGGATTTGAAGAATATTTACTTCAAATTTTGTGCCAAATTTCTATTGCCTGTAGAATGAGTGCTATGATATGAGGTCACAACAAAATATTTGGTAATGCATTTTATATTACTGAGCATCAAACATACCCCCAGACTTCTAAAATGCAGATTGAGGTGTTGGTTTTTTTTTACAAAAAGCTTTTATTGTCCATTGAGTGATACATGGGAGAACATCAGATTTGCACTCATCCTATTTAATTTCATTGCAATGATTACAATCACCCCATACATCACCATTCAACAGTATTTGCTTCTATACCGTCTGTTTTTGGTTTTGTTTTTGATGTACACAAAACACTCAGGAGTATATAATCATTTAAACAACCCAAGGCTACATTCTGCAATACTGCCTCCTGGCCTCCAGCACATAGCCTTTCTCTTTCCATGAGTCTACAGTCCTCAGTTGCTCCTTCTCTCCATGTTCTCATCTTTGCCTCCATCTCTGTTGTCACTGCTTCTCTGGATAGGGTCCCAAATTCCGCTCATGCTCTTCTCACTTGATGGTCCTAGGGTCCTCTGTTCCTGGAGTATAAGATTAACTACTCCTCCCTTTACATTATAAATACTTCTACCTTTACAATTGTGACAATCACAATTAGTCATGGTAACAGTTGCTCACTATTGAATCATAAGAATCTTATCTGCATCTCCTTTCACCATAGCCGTCTACACAAGATGAAAACTATTCCGTGGGGATTCTACCTTCCCCTGTACACTGAAATTAAACTTCTTCTTAAAAACTTGTAAGCCAGTCACTTCATGCCTTTATTGTCTCTTTCCCCCCCTCCCCCACCTCATTTTAGGTATCCAATGTCTAAGTTGCCCATCCCTATCAACCCTGTGTACAGAGAGGATAGGTTTGATCCTTGATGTGAAAACTCATTCTGTCTCAATTGGTATTTTGAGCTACTACATCCATAAGTATATGTCAAGTTTATCAAACTATAGCAACATACACTTGTTTCCTTTATCAGATTTATCTTCCTCTATTTGTATTCTGATCATCAAGCCATTGAAGCTAGGTCAAATGGGTACTATCTGCAGATTTGGGTGGTCTTGTGTTTCTCCCCTTACTTCTTATCAGTTGGATGCTTCACTCTCAGCTCTAGCCCTCCATGATTAGGTCCTTGTCCATGGGCTTAAGAGTCCTTAGTTCTCAGAACACTTCAGATCAACCAGCCCTTCTTCTCTCTCTCATCTCCAGGTTGATGGGAGTCTGTGGAATGTGGTTAAACTCAGTCCATATCTTCATTGCTGCCTTTTCCTGTCTGTCACTCACCAGTAAACCAATGTGGACACCAGCAAGCTTACATGCCCATGATGTTTTCATTTTGAGTTTTAGTCCAGGAGTGGAGCTTGTCTTGAGGTATCTTATCTTGATTACTTGCCTTGATGGTTCCCCAGTGAACAACTTGCTTGTTCTTGTAGTAGCCAATCAAGCTGCAGTGTTTGTTTTCGATTTTACCTGCTGGTCTTTATTTCCAGAAATATCTTCTGTTGGGGACTTTAGACACAGAGAGGGAGAGGGGCTGTATGCTGATGACTTGGGGTCAGACTTGTAGTGTATACCCTTTGGTTGGTTGATGATGCATGGAGGGGATTGTAACCATGGCAATGAAACTATATACGACAGGATGAATGTAAAACTAATGATCTCCCATGTAAACTATCACATAATTCACAATAAAACATTAAAAAATAATAATAATAAAGAAAGAAACAAACAAACAAAAGAAATATCTTCTGTTCCTCTAGCCGCTCCAGCCTGGTTGGCTTGTCAGATTGAGCTAACTGCATATGCTTATGACCTTCTGTGATCCAGCTAACATTAGCATCAATTGAACAAGGTTATTTATTGGTCCAGTTGTGAGGATTTTTGTTTTCTTTTCATTGAGGTGCAATCCATACTGAAGGCTGTGGTCTTTGAACTCTTTTGTGGTCTCATTTCTGCATACTAATCTTCATTCTATCCTTCCCTTAAATGTTCATTCCATATTCTTGCTGTTTTCTCTTCATATATAAAACCACCACAATATTTGCATACTCACTTCTCTTCTTGAGACAGAAACAAATATTCTTTTAGCTGCCATACTTCTGCCCTCTGTTCCAAGGTTATTTCTGTTTAGGGTTTTTAAAAATAACTTGCACTGTGAATAATTAAGCAATTTGTGTACTTCAACCAGACAATCCACATTCATGCCTGCCATTTCTATTTATATGGCATTTGAAGCAATTCCACTTTAGTCCCTGATACAAGTTAATCTTAGTATAAACATCAGTCATAATGCATCCAGTATTATCAATTTCAAAGTTCCAAATTATATATCTTGAACACACCATGATAATACATTCTACTGCCATTCTGTACCCAAATCATGGCCCTTGAACTACACTACAATGTTTTTTCTTCCCCACACAACCATACTACTGAATAACATCTTTGCTTGCTTTGAACGTAGACCATTGTTAAATGACCATATAAGATTTATTTTATTCATGCTTTAGTAATGCATCCAGATCAGAGCTCAACCAGAAGCAAAAAGAAGAGGGGAAAAAAAAAGTATTCTAATACAATTTGATGAACTTGACCTACACCTATGGAAGCAGTAGCTCAAAAGAGGGAACAAATCCTTACTGCAAGAATCATTCCCACCCCATCCACACACAGAGTAGACAGGGATGGGCAACTTGGACATTGGCTACCCAAAATGGGGAGTGGGAGGCTACAAAGGCAAGAAGTGACTGGCTTATAAGCTTTCAAGAGGGAACCTAGATCCAGAGGA
>NW_006408530.1:4217893-4223163 GCF_000296735.1 Chrysochloris asiatica | reverse complement strand
TAAATAAATAAATAAGAAGCTAAAAAAAACTAAGAATGCATCTGGTGTTTAATAGCTTGAAGTAGCCTGAAGCTTTCATGGATACTTGTGGTTGAACCACAATAAAACAACATGCTTGTACCTTAGTTTCTTTAATTCTCTGGACTATAATTCAAGCAATTTCCTGTGTACACACTAAAAAGAGTCTTTAAGCATTTTAAGAGTATGACAGGTTTCTTGTAGTATATTGTTGTTGCTATGTTCCATTGATTTAGTTTTGACTCAAAGTAACCCTGTATAGTGTTTTAGAGGGGCAGCTTATGACGTTGAAATCCCAACCCTGAGATTTGTAGTGCAGTGCTTTTGCTACAGTGCTACACCATAATTAGATGCAATATTAGTAACCTAGCTTTCAGTTAAAATCCCCAAACTGGTCCCCAATTCTGTATCCAAATACAAGTATATGTCACTTAACAGCCATGTTGTTGTTCGATGCCTTCAAGTCAGCTCTGACTCGTAGTGACACTGTAGAGCAGAATGAAATACTGCACATCCTGTACCATCCTCATAATTGTTACATTTGAGCCGATTGCTGCTGCCACTACGCCAATCCATCTTGATGACATTGTTCCATGATTCCTGCATTTTGTTGGGTCACCTCTCTTTGAAATGGGCACAAATATGGATCTCTTCCCATTGATTAACCAGGGTTATCTTCCAAATTTCTTGACATAGATGAATGAGTGCCTTTAGTGCTGCGTCAGTTTGTTGAAAGATTTCAATTTATATTTCTTCAGTTTCTGGAGTCTTGGTTTTCACTATTGCCTTCAATGTAGCTTGAACTTCATTGGTTCTTGATCACAAACTATCTCTTGAAACAGTTGAACATTGATCATTTCTTTTTGGTGCTGTGACTCTGTGCATTTCTTATATCATCTTTTAATGCTTTCTGCATTGTTCAATATTTTGCCCATGCTATTATTACTAAATGCCAAGACTCATAGCTATCCTATACATGGTTTCTGAGGAGTGGCTGAGACTTTGAACTGACCACCTTGTGGTTCAAACTGATCTTGCAAATTGAGTGCTTATTCTACAGTGCTACACGTAGGATTTTGCCCATAGATTCCTTCTGTATTTCAATTGAGGCTTTAGGTTTTTCATCAGTTTTGTTCTACTTGAGAAATGCTGTGTATGTTCTTCCCTTGTGATTTTCTAACTCCAGGTCATTGAATATTTCATTATAATATTTTACTTTGCCTTCTCGAGCTGCCCTTTGAAATGTTCTGTTCAGCTGTTTAGGTTATTTCTTCCATTTACTTTCACATCTCTACACTAGAGAGCAAGTTTCAGAGTCTTGTCTGACATCAATTTTGGTCTTTTCTTTATTTTCTGTCTCTTTAATGACTGTTTGCTCTCTTTCTGTATGCTATTCTTGATGTCATCTCACAGCTTCTCTGGTCTTTGGTCATTAGTATTTAATGCATTAAATCTGTTCTTGAGAATGGTCTCTGTATTCAGTTGGGACATGTTCAAGGTCATGTTTTGGCTCTTGTGGATTTGCTTTCATTTTTCTGAGCTTGATCCTGAACTTATATATGAACAATTGATGTCTGCTCTTCAGTCAGCTCCTGACCTTGATTTGTTTGATTATATTGAACTTCTTCACTGTCCCTTCTCACAGATAAAGTCAGTTTTGATTCCTGTGTCTTCCATTTATTTAGGTTCATTGGATAAGTTATATTTTATGTTTTTTTAGAAAAGGTATTTGTAATGAAAAGATCATTGCCTTTCAAAATTCTATCTTGTGGTCTCCATCATCATTTCTCTCACCAATGCCATAGGTTTCAACTACTGATACTTCTTTTTTATTTCCAACCTTCACATTCCAATCACCAGTAATATCAATATAACTTGATCATATGTTTGATCAATTTCAGCCTGAAAATGTTGGAAGAATTCTTGAATTTCATAATCAGTGGCTTTAGTAGTTGGTGTGTAAATTCAGATAGTAGTGGTCTTAATGGGTCTTATCTGCAGGTATATGAATATTATCCTATCATAAACAGCATTGTACTTCAAGATAGATCTTTAATTGTTCTTTTTGAAGGTGAATATGACTGCATTCCTCTTGAAATTATTGTTCCTGGCATAGTAAACCATCTGATTCAAACTGGCCAATACCAGTCCATTTCAACTCACTAGTACCTAGGATATCAATCTGTATTTGTTCCATTTCATTTTTGACAACTTCCAATTTTCCTAGCTTCATACTTCATGTACTCATCTTATGACTTTTAATGGATGTTTGTAGCTGTTTCTTCTCATTTTGAATTGTGTCCCATCAGCCAATATCTGTCCTGGAAACTTTACTCCATTCCCATCATTATGGTGACGTCTACTCAAGTGGCAGCTCTTCCTCAGTCTAACTTTGAGTGTCTTCCAATCTGAGGATCCCATCCTTGGGCACTATCCCTGGCAATGTTCCACTACTATTCATCAGGTTTTCAGTGGGTAAAGATTCAGAAGTACCCTTCATCCCCTTCTTCCTATTCTGTCATTTTGTCTGAGTCTGGAAACTCAGCTGATGATTGCCCACCATGGGTGTCCCTGCTTGTATTTACAGTAACAGTGGCCCAGTTTCCAGTATCACAACAACACGCAAGCCACCACAGTACAAGCTTACAGATGAGTAGAGGGTCTTCTATATAGTACATTTTGTGAAATAGAACACTATGTGATTTTGACGTTGTGCCTGTGTGATCCTCATAAAGCCTAATACAGCAAAACTTGATGAGAGCCTGCTGGACAAAGCTTGAGAGGCCCACCTTGCAGGTGTGTGGATAGCTACTGTGCCAACAGTTAGACTGGGACTTTATGCATGTCTGAGTATTATGTGAGAGTAGCTCACAGGGGGTGAGAAGAGGTACCATGAGAGCCTTGACGGGAGTGGGTGTGCAGGTGTTGAGAGCCAGGCTGCCAGTGGTGTCTCTGGCTGATGCCGTCTTGTTTATGTGGACCACTTCCTGATCTTGTGCCAGCTGCTGCTGCTTCCTGGAGTTCAGAGCCTGAAAGCACAACTGGCAGTGCCCTTAGTAGGAGGTGAGGACCCACAGCAGATGTTGCCTGTGCCAAGGAGTGGAAGCCTGCCTTGCTGCTGATTTTGTGAATGAAGCCAGACAGAGGGGAAGGAGGAGGTAGCACTGTGAGGACTATATCCTAGAGTCCTGCTTGTTCACTCTGGGGTTTTGTGGTCTTTAAAGCGGGAAATAATAAACAAAAAGATAGCTGATTTTCAATAAAAACAAAATAAAAAACTTTTGAGGCAACAAATGTACATGCAGTCAGCTCTTGCCTAAATAGATTCTATGTAGTGCTTGACTAAACATAGTTTCTCTTTCTGCATCTCTAGTTACAGGCTTATTCTCCTCAACTCTTAGGAGTTCTTTACAACAAGGGGCTGGGGAGCTAAGAGAAAGGGAACTTGAACATGATTTTATAATGTGTGCATATTTTAGAGATTTTCCTTTCTTGCACCTTAGAATAATATGATACACAGAGATTATAAAAATGAGACTGAGGTAAAATAACTTACCTAAATTCAGAAAACAGTGACTTAGCTAACCTGAGATTTGCGTCTGTCTCTGTATGTCTGAAGAGCAAGCTATTCCATTACCTTATGTGCCAGAGTAGTTGAGATTTCGATATGACTTAAACAAATCTCTTCATCTCCATGTCATAATCTTGATTGATCATTGCATTAATTTATGCTTCTGTTTCTTCATTTCTTAGTAAAATATTGAATATGATGATGGTTGGTGTGGCACTATAGGATAATGCATTGGACCGCAAGGTCAGTTTGAACTGCAATGCCAGTGGTTTAAATCCATCAGCCACGTCTTGAAAACCCTATACAGGGTTGCTATGAATCAGAACTGACTCAGTGGCACTTAGTAACAACAACAACAACAACAAAATCCCTTAGTGTTCTTGCATCCTGAATTAGGAGGAATACTTGTGTTTTAAAAATATATTATGTGCAGATGAATAGTGTAAGAAATGGTCCTTAATCCCAAAATTATAAAAGAAACCAGCTTTACTGTTCATATAGAAACCAGTGGAACCCCAAGACTATGGTTCTTAAGCATCCTTTAGGTCTGGAACTGAACTCACCCCCATGGCTCAAGGGAGAGACAGATCTATAATGAGAACAATAACACTAGTGAGGTATGCATATGTTAGAATAATCAAGCATTTGAGATCAATATAGAGTTTGCCCAAGGACAAAGTTCAAAAAGCTTAGGAAAGAAAGAAGAATGGAATTAGGAAACATAGGGAGGAAGTGGGATAACTGATGTTACACTGGAGGCAATCAATGAGATGAAGAAAAAGGTGTATCAACTGTTGAATACAAAACTGATGATGTATAGTCCATAAGCCTTCACTCAATTTACTATAAAAGTTTAAAAATAATTATCCTTGTGCTCAAGGGAACAAATGATAAATATAAAATAATTGATTCAAGAAACAAGTGGTTATTTTGTTAAACTCTTATTTGAGGATGTAACTTTGATCTAGAAGTTATTTGTAACTTTTACCCTCTTTTCAGTGTCTGTCTTTTTCTTGGGGAGGGGGACTCCCTTGCAATTACTTGCAGCATTGTTAAACAGTTCCATTTTGTTCTTTTACCGAAAACTCACATCCCACACGGTTTCCCTTTTATCTGATTGTAGCAGTAGTTCTATTTTAGACCCTGCCACAAATGTGGTACTGGACTGTGAACACAGTTGTCAGTTCACAGGTACCAGATGCTCCTCTGAAACCCTATATTGGGTCACTATGTGTCACAACCAACTCAACAATACTTAATAACAAATGAAAAGGCAGCAGAGGCAAGAGTCTGGAAGTGGAGGTGACAATGACAGGCTTAACCATCTGCAAAAGATTGAAGTGTTCAAGGTGATAGTAAATTATGGTTAATGTCATGAGGAATGACTCATAGGGGATGTTGTTGTTGTTAGTTGCCATCGAGTTGGTACCAATTCATAGCAAACCTATGCACAACACAATGAAACACTGCCCAGTCTTAAACAAACCTCAGAATCATTGCTATATTTGAGGCCATTGGTGCTGCCACTGTAACAGTCCATCTCATTGGGTATCTTTCTCTTTTACTCCTAGTGTCCCTCCCCTCTCCAGGGACTGGTCCCTCCATACAATAAGTCTGAAGTATGAGAGTCGAAGTTTGGCCATCTTGGCTTCCAAGAATTATTCTGGCTGTGCTCCTTCTA
>NW_006408530.1:4193881-4217763 GCF_000296735.1 Chrysochloris asiatica | reverse complement strand
AATACCATAGCTTGGATCAGGTACACCTAAGTCCTCAATTAACATTTTTGTTGTTGAACACTTTAAAGAGGTCTTGTGCAACAGATTTGGCTACTACAATACATCATTTGATGTCTTGACTGCTGTTTCCCTGAGTGTTGATGGTTGATCCAAGCAAAAATGAAGTCTTTGGCAACTTCAATCTTTTCTGCATTTACCTTGATGTTATTTATTGGTCCAGAGGTGAGGATTTTTGTTTCTATACATTGAGGTGCAACCATACAGAATGCTGGGGTCTTTGATTTTCATCTGTAAGTATTTTAAATCCTCTTCTCTTTCAGCAAGCAAAGTTGTATTATCTGCATATCACAGGTTGTTTACAAGTCTTCCTCCAACCTTGGTGCCACGTGTTTCTTCATATAATCCAACTTCTCAAATTATTTGTTCAGCATAAATATTGAATAAGTATGGTGAAAGAATACAACGCTGGCACACAACTGTCGTATTTTAAACCATTTGGTGTTCCCTTGTTCTGTTCGAACAACTGCCTCTTGGTCTATGCACAGGTTACTCCTAAGCATAATTTAGTGTTCTGGAGTACTCATTCTCAGCAATGTTGTCCATAGCTTGATCCACACAAATGGTAGCCTTTGTGTAGTCAATAAAGCATCTTTGTGGTATTTTTGCTTTCTGCCAAAATCCATCTGACATCAGCAATTATCTTGCTAGTGACACAGCCTATAATAAATCTGCCTTGAACTTCTGGAAGTTCTCTATAAATGCCTGGTTGCAACCATTTTTAACTTATCTTTAGCAAACTTTTACTTGAATGTGATATTAATGATATTGTCCAGTGAATTCTGCATTCCATTTTATCACTTCTGTTTGGAATGGACACGGATATGGATCTTTTCCAGTCATTTGGCCAAGTAGTTGACTTCCAAATTTCTTGTCATAGATGAGTAAGTGCTTCTAGTGCTGCATCAGTTTGGTGAAAGATTTCAATTAGTATTCCATCAATTCCCAGTGCCTTGTTCTTTGACAAAGCCTTCAGTGTACCTTGGACTTCTTCCTTTAGTATCATTTACTCTTGATCATATGCTACCTCATGAAATGTTTGAACAGCAACCATTTCTTTTTGGTACAGTGGCTTTGTTTTTTGCTTTGCTTCCATCTTTTTTGAATGTTTTCTGTATCATTCAATATTTTGTCCATGTTGTTGTTAAAAGCCATCAGTTTGGTTCCAGCTCATAGAGATCCTGTAGAGGGTTTTTGAGGAGCAGCTCTTGGGTTTGAATCACTGAACTTGCTATTCAAATTGACCTTGTAGTCCAGTGCATTATCCTGCAGCACCACATCAGAACTCCTTCAATATTGCAAGTATAGGCTTGAGTTTTTTATTTAGTTCCCTTAGCTTGAGTACTGCTAAGCATGTTCTTTCCTTTTGGTTTTCTAATTCCAGGTCTTTTTGCACATTTCATTATATTATATGACTTTGTCTTCTTTGAGCTGACTTTTGAAATTTTCTGTTCAGCTCTTGTAGCTCCTAATTTCTTCCATTTGTTTTAGCATCTCTACCGTGGGGAGCTCTGGTAGTGTATTGGTTACGAATTGGGCTGCAAACCTTAAGGTCAGCAGTTCGAAACTACCAGCTGCTCCATGGGAGAAAGATGAGGCTTTCTGCTCCCGTAAAGATTTACAGCCTCGGAAACCCTGTACAGGGTCGCTATGGGTTGGAACCGACTCGAAGGCACTTAACAACAACAACAACCGTGGGGAGCAAGTTTCAGAGTTTCTTCTGGCATCCATTTTGGTCTTTTTCTTCTTTCTTGTCTTCCTAATAACCTTTTGCTTTCTTCCTGTATGCTGTTCTTGATGTTATCCCACAACTCTCTGGTCTTCAGTCTACAGTGTCAAACACATCAAATCTGTTTTTGAGATAATCTATAAATTGATGTGGGATATTTCATTTATATTTTGGCACTTTTGGACTTGAATTCATTTTATTCACCTTCAGCCTGAACTTGCACTGATGACCTAGTTTTGGCTACTGGTATGAGCTTTTCCACCATCTCTTTCCACAGATAAAGTCAATTTGATTTTTTTATATTCCATCTTGTGAAGTCCATGTGTACAATCATCTTTTATGTTGTTTAAGAAGTATTTACACTGAATATATCATTGGTTTTGCAAAATTCCACAATGTATTCTCCCACATCGTTTCTAGCACCAAGACCATATTTTCCAACTTCTGATCCTTCTTCATCCAATCTTTGCATTCTAGTTATCAATACATCTTCATTGCATGTTTGATCAATTTCAAATTTAAGTAGAATTCTTCAATTTCATCATCACTGGCTTTAGTGGTTGGTGTTTAATTTTAAAATAATGGTGTTATTAACTGGTTTTCCCTGTAGGCATATGAATATTATCCTATCTCAGACAGTGTTGTACTTCAAGACAGAACTTGATATGCTCTTTTCGATGATGAAAGTGATGCCATTCCTCTTTAATTTGTCATTCCCAGCATAGGAAGCCATGTGATTGTCAGATTCAAAATGACCAATTACAGTTCATTTCTGCTCACTAATGCCGGTTGTATGAGTCATTTCTGACCCATAGGGACCCTGTACAGAGTTTTCAAGGAGCAGCTGGTGAGCTCAAACCACTGACCTTTCAGTTCAAATAGATTTGCAGTCTGGCTAATTAATCCACAGCGCCACACCAGGATTCCCACTCATGCCTAGGATATCAATATTTATGCGTTCCATTTCACTTTTGACAGTTTTTTCATTTTTCTTAGAATCAAAGTTTGTACATTCCATGCTCTGATTATTAATGGATTTTTACAGCTGGTTCTCTTCATTTTTAGTTGTGCCCCACCAGTAAATGAAGGTCCCAAAGGCTTTACTCCATTCACATCATCATGGTCAACTCTACTCTGAGGAGGCAGGTCTTCTCCAGTCATATTTTAAGTGTCTTACAACCTGAGGGGTTCATTTTTTGGCACTGTATCTGACAATATACCAGTGATCTTCATCATGTTTCAGTAGTCAATATTCTGGTGCTGACAGTGTTCCACTGCTCTTCATAAGATAGTCAGTAACAATATTCGGAAGTATTCCATTTCTCGTTTTTCCTGGTCTGTCTTCTTTTGGAAGCTCAGCTGAAAATTGTCTACCATGTGTGACCCTGCTGGTATTTAAAATATCTGTGACATAGCTTCGAGAGTCACAGCAACATGCAAGCCACCACAGTACAACAAACTGAAAGATGAGTGGTGGTCATAGACATTTGGAAGGGAGAAAGATTATACTCTACATCCAAAGAATAAAGGGGTTGCTATTTTTGAAGTGTCCATCGGCTAAAAGTGAAAGACAGATTGAAGGAGATTGAGAAAGCTACGGTATGATCACTCTTAACTTCATTTATAATCCAAAGACCAACTGATTATGCCAAAATTTACACTATGTAAAAATTGAAGATTGCTACATCACTGGTACTATGAATGTCCCATTGGACCCCTGCTGACTGTCTGCCACTACTGCCTCCTTCCTCTTCACATCACCTCAGAAGAGCTTGGCTCCCACCACCACGTGCAGGGGTGGGCTGTCCAATCTTTCAAAGCCAGGACTGCCCTAGCCCCCTTTTCTCCCATCCCACTGACTTCCCCTCTCTCCTGCTTTCACCATATTTTCAGATCATCCTATCAATGCCAAAACATCTTTGGTGACTTTGTCATGGGAAAATGGCTCCCTCTCCAAGGGCATGAATGTCAAAGAAGGAATGCACACAGTTCCCCTTGCTAGTCTCTTGCCCAAGTATATCTCTGGCTTTTTCTGGATGGCCATCTCAATCCCCATATCCACATGAGAATCAACAATCCAAAGCTTCCTTCAAGGCCATGATAACTAGGCCCCACTTCTGTCTTCGACCTTAGCTTACAGCTGACTACTCACCACCTGAATTTACCACTCCCCTCAGCCTGCCCCACCCTCACATGTGCCCTCTCCATGAGGAGAGTCAAGAAAGGGTATGGAAATACAGGTACTGTTGGAGTTCTACAGACCCTAGGCATCTAAATTCCCAGTCTCAATCTCCTTTTACCACAGCCTGCCCTTTCCCTGCTGTTCCTCTGTTTCGAGTTCTGTGTCCAAACAGGTATTCATCAATTCCTTTCCAGCTTCAAGGGTGGACAACATTTGAAGACACCACCTACCATTGTCCCATCTCTATGGGAACCCAGGACCTGCTGGGCAGTGTCCCATCCTGGTGGTCCCCACTCCAGTCCCTTCTCTGCTCCACCATCATCCTGGTTGCTTAGGGAGACATTGGGCTCAGTCCAGTCTCAAGTGGAAAATGCTATGTAAAATAAGCTTCCTTTCTAATTGTACATATGGTCCACTAGTCAGGAATCTTGGGCTTCATTGCTACAAGATTTGTATCATTAATGCACAAAACAGTTGGATAGTAGATTTCTTTACTATGGCCGCAAATTGAAATGTTAGCTTAAGAGATAGTTGACAAGTGAGGAATAAGTGTATATATAAATAAGCTGCCTCTGGGAATTAAAAAAATAAACACTTTTTTCTTTTGTTTTGTTTTGTAAGAGATATTAAAACACTATCTATTGGGTGCTTCATTGAGTCCCAAGTAGTATTGGTCTAAAAGTAATATTTTAACTGTTAATGTCGCGTTTTATCATATAAAAGATTTACAATTTTTTTTTTTTTTTTTAAATACCTCACATCTATTTTCTAGGCCATTTTTTATCACAAGTTAGTTCTATTATTTCATCTTGGAAAATGTGTTGTTGAACTGGATAAGATTTTTGGTTTTTATTATTTTTATTGCACCAATTCTATCTAAATTTTATAAAAATTAGATTGACATATCTCAAGTAAGAAAAGTCTATTTAAAGCTAAATTGTGATCCATGAAACAATATTAAAACTCTTAGGTAAGCTCAAGAAGCCGTGATGGAGCAATGGATCAGCACTTGGCTGATAACCAAAAGATGTTCAAGTCAAATCTACACAGTATTTCTATGGGAGAAGACTGGGCAATCTGCTCCCATAAAGATTGTTGTTGTTAAGTGCCGTTGAGTTGGTTCTGACTCATAGTGACCCTGCATAGGGTTTCCAAGGAGCGACTGATGAGTTTGAACCACTGACCTTGCAATTCAAACTGACCTTGCGGTCCAGTGCATTATATTTCAATGCCACACCTAGGAAACCCTATGGGGCAGTTCTACTCTGTCATACAGATTTGCTGAGTTGGAATTTATTCAGTAGCATCCAACAGCAGCAGTTAGGTTAGTGCACTAAATTTGGTGAAGTGTGTTTGAAATAAGTACAATACAGTCCCTAAATTATGTGAGTAAACTTAGGTCATATTATAGTCTAACATTGCTTATAACAGTATAATTCAGTTGCTCTATCACACATTATGATAAAACTAAATATTAAATGAAATTCATGTACATGCCAACTAAAACACAGGTACTTGTTTTAACTATAGAAAACTCTATAATAGGTAATGCTTGTATAAGATTTCACACTATCAGCAACTAAGAAAAACTGTGTACTGTTGGTAAGATTTCATTCTTTATTAGTATTGTTACTCATTTTTTAGTTTACTTCTCATTGTAGTCCCCTTCTTAGTAATGTATTTGAAATTGTTTAGAAATCTTATTTATATTTTGAGTTGTTTACCATGATCAAGTCTGAACATTCACACCAAGTTTTTTTATGCTTAAGATTTAAATTCCTACATCCTTTCTCACTGTTCACTTTTTCTTGTTGCTCACTATGGTAATTTAATTTTTTTTTTAAGTAATTTCAAGGTCATGCTTAGTTATTGGTCCTGTGCCTGTTCTGATGGAAGATTTTCTGTAATGAGAAAGCCAGCAAACCCAATTCCACACAAATGATTTATATTTATATTGCTTCCAAGTTGTGTTAGCCCCCTTCATAGCCTTCCTCTTCCCCTCCCCAGGAAATCAGCATATTTGGAAGAACTCTATGGTGCTGTAGGGTAAGCACTGGACTGCTAACTGCAAGGTCAGCAGTATTTAAAAGGACTCTATGGCACTATAGGATAAGCACTGGACTGCTAACTGCAAGGTCAACAGTGCAAACCCGGCTGCTCCTCAGAAACTTAATACAGGGTTGCTATGAATCAGAACCAATTCGAGAGTACTTACTAACTTTCAAAAGATAAAATTACTCTAAGTGGAAGAAAAATACCAATTTAAATCATTATTTTAGAAAAGAAAAATACTCTTTATTTTCTTGGTTAGAGTAAAAATATTGACAACTAAAAATTGTGGATTGGAACTAATTGCTGATTGAAACAAAATGCAATTATGATTTTAATACACATGGCAAAAATAGTTGTATAAATACATTTTCTTTATTCATATAAATCTTTGTTGTTTTCAGGTACATCTGAGCTTCCTAAAAAACGGATCATAGAAATAATTGCATTTAAATGCACATAATGGGAAAACCACAGACATATGTCTCTTTTAAAGTTCAATCACTTAATGAGAGACAAAGCAAAAACAAAACAAAACAAAACCAAAAAAACAAAAATTGAGTCAGTTCCAAGTCATGGTGACCTACAGAGTAGAACAAAAACAAATATCCAGACCTGTCTTCCTTTATTTCTCTGGTGGTTGGAACCACCAATTGGTAGGCTAGTAGTTCAAAGCATCCCTGCCACTCTGAGACATTTTATAGAAGGTAGGAAGGTGTGATAATCTCAGTGTGCTCAGAAAGATGAGGCCTTTGCAGAGGGTGGTCCAAGGGCTTTGGTGTCCTAGATTCTCAGGTATTATTTCTATTTCCATCACTTACTTGCAGAGGATTTCAGGCCAGGTATTTAATCTTAGAGCTTCAGTTTCTCATTGTTCATACAACAGAGACCATTTGAGGATTACCCATGAAAATTTATTTTATGCTTGTGGTATATAAATGAGGTTCATCTCCCACCGTCTGCTTTTCTTTTAATGAATAATTCATGAATGAAAATGATATTCTCTTAAACAGTTTGTAATTCTGCTTTTTAAATTTTAAAGTACCATTTGTAGTATACATTGCACTATATATTTTTGCAGTATATAGTGCCATTTTTGAAAGCGTTGTTGCCCATTGTTAGTCAATGACATTTCAACCAACTGTAATATGAAACTAGCAACAAATGTATATACATGTAATTGCTGTTCTAAAAACTAATTTTATTTTTCTGAAATACAATAATAATAACAAACAATATTAACCTAAAGGCCAATTTCTCAGACGTTTTTATAGATTAAGTTCAAAATATTTTAAAGGCAATAATTTTGAGTATCAAAATATGTTGCATGTTAATTAAAGATACATGTTTGTAGAATTCTACCCCTTTTACATCCTGATTTTATAAGAACCTTAGCAACTTTTAACATTCACAAATCCATATTGTAGTTTCTTTAACATCATTGCATTTTACTGAACCTATGATTTTGCGCCATAGTTACTATAAGTTTTCTTGTCTATATCTGTTCCACCATCATCTTGTCTACAACATTACCTCCTGTTTCTAAATAGTTGGAAGAATTTAATCCTATTAAATATGGGTTATTACCTAGACAAGATGACTTCAAACAACTGCACTTAACTTCTGCTTAAAATAATTGTGAAAAATTGTTACTCTTATGTAATTGTCAACTGACTAATATAATAAGTAATTAGAGAGGATGCTAGAATACTGTTTTATTTTTGGCATGCAACCCAGAAAGATTTCTGAGGCTTTAACAGCATTGATGTAATACAGCTCATTATCATAATTCATATCAACTTTCTATCTGAAAATCTATTTCACATAAAATTAGAAATGACAAACTGCTTAGCTAAGGAGATTTAGCAAAAACAAGGAGTATAAGGAATTATTAGGAATATGATGTCAAAAGAAAAACAAATAAACCAAAAACAAACTACATCGTTTTGAACAGAGAAAGTAAAGTAATTGATAATTAGGGAACTTGGTTTATAATGTTAATGAATAAAACAGAAAGAATTGATAAATCTGATCTAGTATATTACTTTTAATGCTTTTATTTAGTGGTGTTGTGTTGTTAGGTTCTGTTGAGTTAGTTCCAACTCCTAGTGACCCAATATACAACAGAAAAACACTACTTGGCCTTGTACCATCTTCACAATCATTCGTATGTTTGAATCCATTGTTGCACTCAGTCTGTCAATTCATTTTATTGAGAGTCTTCCTCTTTTTTGTCAATCCTCTATTTTACCAAGCATGGTGTTCTTCAATGACTACTCTTTCCTGATGTTATGCCCAAAGTACATGAGATGAAGTCTTGCCATCTTCACTTCTAAGGTGCATTCTGACTGTCGTACTTCCAAGAATAGACCAATAAGATAGTATATTGAAATGTAGTCCAATTTGCTATCATTTCAGTAAGAATAAAGAAACCCTATGCATGCTCACTATGAATCAGAACCTACTTGATGGCATTTAACAAAAACAAAGCTATCTATAGGCAAGAAAACAAGAAAATTGTTGTGTGAGAACTACTTGGGTTCACTTTGTTAAGCAAAATAACTGAAATTATAGTCCACATCAAGTGAATTTAGTATCTCCCGACGTTCTGATGACATAGACATCTCCTTTCACTGATTCTTCAATGTTTTGCCAGTTTAATTCTAGATCTCCTCCCAGGACTGTGTTGGCTCTGCTGGTTGCTCCTTTTCTCAGTTACTTGCCTTTGAGAACAGAGACTTGTCCCGGTATCACTAAAAGAAGACTATTTGGGGCATGTATTTTCTGAAAGTGTGAGAGAAGTGTAATTTTATGAAACATGTTCCAAACATCTGTTGCTTGGATGATGTCAGAGGAAAACTGAGCATTGCTGTCCCTTTATGAAGTTGAACCCCTGTCCCTTTCTCAATCTCTCTGATCCATTTTCTCAGCCTCTCTAGAATCCTTCTTTGAAAAACACAAATGCTTATCTAGAATTTTTGAGAGTGTGAGAATTTTTATGCTCAAAAGAATTCTACAGAGGCCCTGGTTAAGTGGTTCTATTGTTATCAGCCCAGTAATCATATCTTATTTTTAAAAAATACTTCTTTCTTAATTCTTCTTAAATGACTTAAAGTTAAGTTGCAAAAATATTATATTCACTTACACATAATTTCAAACAATATACATGTTTAGTTGTCCATGATTTAAAGGGTTGAAAAAAAACATGTAAATGACTATACTGTGGATTCCATAATGAGAAATAGGTAATAGTAATTAACCAAGGTTATGGTTAATCTTATTTTCCTAACAATAAGTGGATGCAGATAATTTTTTTAATTGCAAGTTTTGTTTTACCTGGAATTGTTTCTACCTTAATGCTCTAACAATTTCACTTATTATTAGTGTTTGTATGTCAAAGATTGTGAAAATGCCTATAAATTCTGAATTGACAATGATTGCATATTTATTAGCTATTGTGAACTAGTCCTGTTTGCCTGAGACTGAGCAGGTAGTGGGGATGAAAACATAATGGATATCATATTTTTAGGAATTTTTGGTCTACTCCTTCAGTAAACATATGTTCTAATCTTTTTCCAGATGTTATATCACCATGTCTTTATTTGTTAAAACTTGATGAAACTTTAACACATTATTTAAAGTTTACATGGGAAGATAAACATGTGTGAATATCCTGAATATATATTTTTTTAATTAAATGTTTTTATTTTGCATTGAGTGAAAGTTTACAGGGCACATCATCAGCTTCACATTCAACCATTCATATAGCTTGTTTCATTACATTGATTGTTATCCCCACCATATATCATCAGTTTACAGTGTTTCTCTCTATCCTCTTTAGCTTTTTTTTTTTTTTTTGGATCTGAATATTTTTAAATAATAAGAGTAACACACAGAAGACTCTCCTAGACATTGAAATATATTATTAAGTAACAATAAGAAAAGTACAGTTCTAGTGTCAAATAGAATAGGAATAAATGTATGCATTGATGAATGACGAAAAAAAAACTGAATGGTGAGCATATGGCATTGTTTGAAATTATCTAGTATTTGCAAAAACATTTCACTTATCCTTACATAAAACATAGTATCGAAACAGAACTCCAATGCCTTAAATATTTGTACAATAAAAGTTACAACAACAACAACAAAAATCACTGAAGTTAAAAAAAACAAAACTAGGGAATGTAAGTATATATTTATGTGATCTGCTTTAGGTAAAGGTCTTAAATA
This sequence comes from Chrysochloris asiatica, assembly GCF_000296735.1. Taxonomy (NCBI): domain Eukaryota; kingdom Metazoa; phylum Chordata; class Mammalia; order Afrosoricida; family Chrysochloridae; genus Chrysochloris; species Chrysochloris asiatica. The sequence continues at coordinate 4,207,513 of NW_006408530.1, read as the reverse complement.
TGACATCAAAGGAAAACATAGTAAGGAAGATTCATTAACAACTTGTGATACGCAGGTGGAGTGATCTTGCTTTCATTTTCTGACGAAGATCAAAGACTGAAATATATATTATATCTCAACATAAAGAATACTACAACAATTCTCACAACTGGACCAATAAGCAACATTATGAAAAATTAAGATTGCAATCATCAAAGATTTAATTTTATTTGGATCCATAAGTCATACCCATGAATGCAGTTGTGGGTATATCTACAAAAGAGATCTATTGTACTAGGCAAAAAAATCTCTTTAGTGTTATAAAGCCAAGATGTTACTTTAAAGACTAAGTCAAACATAACCCAAGCCATAATATTTTCAATCACCTCAAATGCATGTGAAATGTAGACAATGGATAAGGAAGACGGAAGAAGATTTGATGCCTTAATTATGGTTATGGTGAAGTTCAATATAAAATGAACTGCCAGAAAAAAGAACAATTGTGCCTTATAAAAAATGCTGACAGCCCATCCAGAACCTTCAGAGGTGGGACATCCCCACTAGAAAGGACAAACAGACCAGCCTGGAACAGCTAGAGTGACAGAAGATACATCTTCAAAGAAAGATCATTAGGAAAAACCCAAAACAAAAATGGCAGTATGCCTGGCTACTACAAGAATAAGCAAGTTGTTCACTGGGAAGCTATCAAGGCAAGCAATGAAGTCCCTTCAGAACAAACCCCCCTCTAACACTGAAACTCAAAGGGAACACAAGAGCAGGCATGTAAGCATGCTGACGACCACATTGGTCTACTGGTGAGTGAAATGGGGAAAGGCAGCAATGAAGATATGGGCTGAGTTCAACCATGTTCCATAGATTCCTGTTAACCTGGAGATGTGAGAGAGAAGAGGAAGTGTTAGTTGGTCCAAAGTGTGGTGAGACCAGGGGACACTTGAGCCCATGGACAAGGAAATCTCCACAGAGGGTTAGAGCTGAGAGTGAAGCATCCAGCTGATATGGAGTGAGAGGAGGTGCACAAGAACACCCAAAGTTGCACATAGTACCCACTTGACCTAGCCTCAATGACTTGATAATCAAAACTTGACTAGAGAAAGATTAAAAAAAAAAAAAAAAAGAACAAAACAATTTTTGATAAAGGAAACATGGGTAAATTGCTACAATTTGATGAACTTGACCTATACTCATGGAGTATATATATATGTGAATCTTCACATTAAGTATCAATGCTATCCCCTCTTTTACACAGGGCAGATAGGGATGGGCAACTTAGACGTAGACTATTTAAAATGAGGGGGCAATAGAGACACGAACTGACTGGCTTATAAGGTTACAAGGGGAAGTTTAGTTTGATAGTGTGTGGGGGGAATGATTTTCATCTTGTCTAGATTGTTGTTGTTCTTGTTGTTGTTATGTGCCATGGAGTCGGTTCCAACTCATGGCGACCATGTACAGTGTTTCCGAGGCTGTAAATCTTTATGGGAGCAGAAAGTCTCCTCTTTCTCCCACAGAACAGCTGGTAGTTTCAAACTGCTGACCCTGAGGTTAGCAGCCCAATTTGTAACCACTACACTATAGGTCTGGTTTAAAGACATGGGGATAAGATTCTCATGATTCAGTAGTGAGTAATCGTTATCATGTCCAATTGCAACTGTCACAATTGTAAATGTAGAAGTTTTATAACAAAAGCAGGAGAATAGTTAATCTTACAGTCCAGAAACAAGGAACCCTAGGACCATCAGGGGAGAGGATCACAGGAGGAATGCGAGACCTTATCCAGAGAAGTGGTGATACCAGAGATGGAGGCAGGGATGGGGATATGGAGAGAGGGAGCAGCTGAGAACTCTGGATTCATGGAAAGAGAGTGACAGGGAGCTGGTGGCCAGAAGGCTGACTTGCAGAATGTGCACTGTGGTCATATAAATTGTTATATTTGCCTGAGTGTTTAAAAAAAAAGAGCTAAAGTGAATAGAGAGAAATACTGTTAACTGATGGTACATGGAGGGGGTTATAATCATTGTAATGAAACAAAGTGTATGATTTGTTAAATGTAAACTGAGTTTCCCTGTAAACGTACACTCAATCCACAGTAAAAACCTTAAAAAACGAACAAACATACTGACATAATACTCCTTAAAAGCAAAATGGCAAGACTCGGATGGGTTATTAGAAGGGACTAGTCCCTGGAGAAGGACATAATGCTTGATAAAGTAGTGTCCATGAAAAGAAGACCCTAATTTGAGATGGATTCACACAGTGGCAGCAACAATGAACACAAATATAGCAATGATTGTGGATTGGGTATTGATTTGTTCTATTGGATATAGGATCCCTGAGAGTTAGAATCAACAATGACAACAATGAATGTATGGGATTGCTCTAAAGTGGATTGTTATACAGCCATTAAAATCCTGCTGTAGCTGTTTATTTATGGGCATAAAAAAGCATTCATATTTAGTTACTTGTAAAATTATGAAATGCTAAATGTAGTTTATGAAATTCTAAATGCAATATGGTCTCAAAATAATACCATTAGATAGTAGTAAACCATGTATTGTTCCCTGTATAATATTAAATTCTACAAAATTATACTCCGATGTTTCCTCAGCTGCATGCATCGTCAAATAATTTAGCTGTTGTAGCAGTTGCAGATGTTGGTTAGGTCATGTAGTTCTGTACTTGTCTATATCTATCGAAACCAAAACCAGACCTATGTCTGTTGAGTTGATTGCTACTCCTAGCCATAATATAGGACAGAGTGGAACCCAGAAATTTCCCAAGACTGTAATCTTTGTGGAAGCAGGTTGCCACATCCCGTGGTGCAGACTGATGGATTTTAACCATCCCCTTTCATTTAGTAGCCAAGTGCTTAACCACTGTGCTGGTCTTTACTATCAAATTTACTACCATAGCCATACTTTTCATAAGTAATTGAAAAACTTAATTCCTCTAAAGAGTGATTATATTAGCTTGATCAACCATGAAACCCATTGCTGTTAATTCCTATTCATGATTTTACAGAATAGATCTGTTCCACAGAATTTTCTGGGTTTTGTTTTGTTTTGTTTTGCCATAATCTTTGCAGAATCAGATTTCCAAGGTTTTCTCTGATTGTTCCACTGGGTTAATATTCAAACAAAAAAATCCACCCAGGGACCTTTGAGCTCAGCCAACCAACCAACCAAACCCACTGCCCTAGAGTCTATTCTGACTTCATCAACCCTAGGTAGGATTCACAAAGCTGTAAATCTTTACAGGAACATCAGCTTCCTCTTTCACCCACTAAATGGCTGATGTATTCAAACTTCCAGCTTTGTGATCAGCAGCCCAACGCATAACCCAATATGCCAGTTGTTGTTAAGTGCCATCAAGTCAGTTCTGACTCGTAGTGACCCTCCCTGTATAGGGTTTCTGAGTAGCTGCTGGGGAGTCTTGTGATTGAAACTGACTTTGTGGTCCAGTGCTCTTCAAATAATTTTTTTTCATGAACATCTTAGAAGTATTGTGAAAAAAATGTGTACCATTCCATAGCCCTATCAGTTCAAGGATTGCAGCTATGCTAAAGTACTGTGTCATTTTTGGTATGTCACCCAGAAGAATGTCAGAGAATTAAACAGTAGTGGTATACCAATTCTTCTTCAATTCTCGACAATTTTATTTCTTTGAAAAATCTTGTATACATATAAATATATGAGAATGGAAGACTGCTAAGCTAAGGAGATTTATCAAGACAAGGAATGTTAATGGAATATTTAGAAATATGACACCAAAAGGCAAAGAACAAACCAGACATTTTTGAACAGAGAAATAAAATGATTTGTACTTAAATGAACTTGGCTAACAATGTTGATACAGAGAAAAAAATATCCACAATACCACCTACAAAAGGAGCTCTGGTAGCGTAGTGGTTACGAATCGGGCTGCGAACCTTAAGTTCAGCGGTTCGAAACTACCAGCCGCTCCGGGGGAGAAAGATGAGGCTTTCTACTCCCGTAAGGATTTACACCCTCGGAAACCCTGTACAGGGTCGCTATGGGTCGGAACCGACTGGACGGCACTTAACAACACCACCTACAAATATGATCCATATTCAGATCACTGTTTAAAATCCCCAAAACGTGTATTCATGGGAAAAAATTAACCTCAGACCTCAGTGGTGGGATAAGCAAAAGTTTAATTTTGTTGTTGTTTTATGTGCCATAGAGTTAGTTTCGACTCATAGTAACCCTACCTTGTACAGGGTTTCCAAGGCTGTAAATCTTTATGGGAGCAGAAAGCCTCATCTTTCTCCCGCCGAACAGCTGGTAGTTTCGAACTGCTGACCATGATGTTCTCAGCCGATTCGTAACCACTATGCTACCAGAACTCCTTTAATTTTATTAGAACAAAAATATTATCTTTTATCCTTTTTTCCAACCACCAACAACAAATATCAGAAATAAATCTGAGTCCCAATTTAAATAATCACATTGTATCTTGCAACATTTTTGTAGTAATTATTCATCACTGAAGGCTACTAATGATGTTTTGTTTTTTCTTGACGACTTTTTCCTCAAGAGTATTATGTGTTTCTATAAATTGTCTCATATCCTTTCTGAATGAGGTTGATTATAAAAAAGTCATTGTAAATAGTTATATATAATGCAATGTGAGAAGTTTTACCATAGGAGTAAAATGTGTTATATACAAATGTATGTAGATTAAGTCACTTACACTATAGTCCTTTTCAAAAGCCATGAGTCTCCAATTGATTTTTTGTGAATGTAATCGTGACCTTTTTATGTATTGTTTTATCATAATGTTCTTTGGTTTTATCATTAGTAAATACAAAGAAAAATATTATTCTGTACCTGAATTCAACACAATTCAGACACTGTTTCCTTTTTTCATTTATCCTAGTCTTAGCTCATTAGACTCTATATTTTACTGATTTTTAAAAATATTAGTATATTTTTTCTAGAAATATGTTTTATATGCAGTTAATCTTTGCCCGTATACGGTTAAGGAGTCCTGGTGTGGCGCTGTGGTTAATACACCAGACTGCAAAGCTGTTTGAACTGCAAGGTCGGTGGTTTAAGCCCACCAGCTGCTCCTCAGAAACCATACACAGGGTCGCTATGGGTCAGAACCGACTTGATGGCACTTTACAACAACATATACAGTTAAAAAGCAGGGGTAACAGTGTTGATTTAAAAATAAAATATAAGAAATTTTAGCAAGTATTTTTGCAAAAAAAAGTCAGAGCTGTGCTTTTGTTCCACACAATAATGGCACTTCAAGGAATAACTGTTTAAGAAAAATTGAGGTAATGTAGTCATTTGAATGAACATTATTTAAAAGGTGATGTGATTGCATGGGAGATTGTTGTTAAAGTGCCAATGTGTCAGTTCCAACTCATACTGACCCTGTGTCGGATTTCTGAGGTTTAAATCTTCATGGTAGCAGAAAGCCTCATCTTTTTTCCCATTTGAGACATTAGTGTGGACAAAACTCACAAATAACTGATATGTACAATACAAATGTATGGCAAAGTAGAAAAATATTTAAGTGAATCCTAGTGCCTTAGCAAACCTATGCAAACATGAAATAATCATTATAATGATAATGGATTAACAGTAAAATGTTTATGATATGAAGTTAAATGAAAGCATAGACAAAACACACATTTCCACATACACTGAATACTAGGTAAAAGTTAGGCCTTCTTATATGTGAGGAAAATATAAAAATGCAAATATATTAAAAATTCACATGCTAATGTAACATTTTGGAATCCTGGCGAGGCACTGAAGGATAAGCACTTGACTGCTAACCACAAGGCTGGAGGTTAAAACCAATCAGCCACTGCTTGGAAACCCTATACGTGTTCTCTATGAGTTGGAACTGAGTCAACAGCACTTATCAACAAGACAGCATTTGGGAGGATGTTTAATTTGTAATTTTTCCTTTGATATTTTTGTTTTTACGTTTCCATTATTTTCTATGTAACTGTTGAGTTCAGCACTCTAATACAGTCCAGTTAATGCATTTTCATTGCTACTATGTAGGAAAAATCTTTTACTGTATTTTAGATGTTGTATTTCTGCCTTTAGTATTTTTTACATCTTTACTAAGACATAGGTCATACAATCTCTAATTCATCTATTTAATGTGTACAATTTGAAGTTTTTAAAATTATGTTCACAGAGTTAAGTAACTATCACCACAAATTAATTTTAGAACATTTTCATTACTCCCCAAAGAAACCCATATTTGTTAGCATTTACTCCTCATCCTAATGTTCTTCTTCCTCAAGTCTTACCATTTTTATTACGTGCCATCAAGTCATTTTGAACTCATAGCGACTCTCTGTAGTATTTATAAGGAGCAGTTGGTGGGATTGAAACACTGACCTGGTTCAGTACTCATCCTACAGTCCCTCCTCATCCCCCAGCTGTAGGTAACCACTATTCTACTCCCTATCTCTCTGTTGCTGTTAGATGTCATCAAGTCAGTAGACTCATAGTGACTCTGTGCACAATAGAATGAAACACTGCTCAGTCCTGTGCCAACCTCACATTTGCTGTTATGTTTGAGCTCATTGCTGCTGCCACTGTGCCAATCCATCGCTTGGGGTCTTCCTCTTTTTTTCTGTCCTTCCACTTTACCAAAGATTATATCCTTCTCCAAGAATTGTCCCTCATGATATAGCAGAAGTATGAGAGAAAAAGTCTGGCCATCCTGGCTCTAAAGAGCTTTCTGGATGTACTTCTTTCAACACAGATTGGTTTGTTCTTTTAGCAAATCTCTATAAATTAGCCTTTCTGGACATTTTATATAAATCTCGTCTTTGTGACTGGCTAGCTCTGGTAGCGTAGTGGTTAAGAATCGGGTTACGAACCGCAAGGTCAGCAGTTTGAAACTACCAGTTGTTCCGTGGGAGAAAGATGAGACTTTCTGCTCCCTTACAGATTTACAGCCTTGGAAACCCTATACAGAGTCACTATGAGTTGGAACCGACTCCACGGCACATAACAACAACAACAACAGTTGCACTTGGCAAATTTGAAAAGTTCATCAATGTTGTAGCATTTATCTGTACTTTATTTTATTGCCAATTAACTTTCAATTATATGGATATACCACATTTTACTTAACCATTAGTTGATGGAAATTTGAATTACATCCACTTTGAGGCTATTATGAATAATAGTGCTATGAACATCCATGCACATCTTTTTGGATGAACCTTTTTTTCATTTTACTTGAGTATGTATCTGTAAGTAAAATGGCTGTGTCTTATGGTAACTCTATACTTAGTATTTTGAGGAACTTCTAAACTGTTTTCCAAGTGACTGCCATTTTACATTGCCGCCGGCAAAGCATGAGAGTCGTTTTTCTACAACTTTGCCAATGCGTGTTATCTTTCTTTTGATTGTGGGCAACTTGATAGTTGAGAAGTGGGTTTTTTATTTTATTTCTCTATTAACTAATGATGTTGAGGATCTTTCCATGTTCTTACTGACCTTTGTGTATTTTCTTTGGATAAATCTTTTCAAATTCTTTGTCCATTTTAAATTGTGCTATTTTATTATTCTCTGCTATTCATAAGGTTTTCAGTGACTAAAGATTCGGAAGTAGTTCATCACTCTTTCTTCCTAGTCTGTCTTTGTCTGGAAGCTCATCTGAAACCTCTTCACCATGGGTGACCCTGCAGGTATTTAAAATACCAGTGGCATAGCTTTCAGAATCATAGCAACTCACAAGCCACCACAGTACGACAAACTGACAGAAGAATGGTGGCAGCATTGATGGACTCAAGCGTGACAATAGTGAGGTTGGCCCAGGATCCGGCAGTGTTTCATTCTGCTGTGTATAAGGTCGCTATGGGTCGGTACCGACTTGATGGCACTTAACAGCAACAACATTTTATTACTATAAATGAGTTGTAAGAATTCTTCATATATACTAAATACAAGTCCCTTGTACAGTAAATAATTTGGGAATATTTTCTCTCATTCTGTGGGTTGTCTATTTTCTTGATCGTGTATTTGCAGAAAAAAAAATTAATTTGATGAAATACAATTTACACAGTTATGTTGATATTGTCAAATATATTAAATTTCAATATGTTACATTGATGTTGAATGTTATTGCATCAGTTCTGACTCATAGCGTCCCTCTTTAGGATTTCTTGAACAGCTGGCCTTGCAGTTAGAAGTTCAGTGCTTATCATACAACACCACACTAAGACTCCAAAATATCATTATATTCTTAAAATAGTTACTTTTAAAAACACTAGTTAAGTTTCTTACAGTTGTAAGAAGAAATATGTATTCTTTAATTTATGATTATAAAATTGCTTTTATTTTCATTCCTTTATTTTTTATGTGGATTTGAATTGCTGCTTGGTGTCATTTGCTTTCAGCTTATAAAAAAAATCATTCTTACTATTTCTTGTTATACTCATCACTTATAATTAATTTTCTTTTTTGTTATATATTTTACTTTTATTATTGAAAGATAGTTTTTCTGAATATAACATTCTTTTTTAATGATTAAAGTCAATTATTAAATAGGTTTCACTGAACATACCATCCTATTTTTCTGTTGCTGCTTTCAATATTTAATTTTGTTTGTCTTCCAGTATTTTACTATGATAAGTCTATTTAGATCTCTTTATATTTACAATTTTTTTTATTGCTGTAAAGTGTAGTTGAGTTACTTTCAACTCATAACGACCTTGTATAGGTTTCCAAGGAGAGGCTGGTGAGTTTGAATCGCCGACTTTGCGGTCCAGTGTTTTATCCACAGCACTCCACCAGGACTCCATCTTTATTGTTGTTGTTGTTAAGTGCCGTCGAGTCGGTTCCGACCCATAGCAACTCTGTATAGGGTTTCCAAGGAGCAATTGGTGAGCTTGAACAGCCGACCTTGCAGTTCAAACGACTGTGCAGTCTGGTGCATTAATCCACAATGCCACACCAGGACTCTACATTTATAATGTTGTTATTGTTGAAAACAATAACAATAAGTACTATGGAGTCCGTTCTGACTCATAGTGATCCTGCACAGGGTTTCCGAGGCTGCAAATCTTTATGGGAGCACAAAGCCTCATCTTTCTCCTGCTGAACAGCTGGTAGTTTCGAACTGCCGACCTTGAGGTTAAACAGCCCTATTTGTAACCACTAAGCTACTCGTGCTCCTACATTTATAACTAGTTGTGTAGTGGTTACAAATCGGGCTGCGAACCACAAGGTCAACAGTGCGAAACTACCAGCTGCTCCCGTAAAGATGTAAAGCCTCGGAAACCCTGTTCAGGGTTGCTATGGGTCGGAACTGACTCGACGGCATATAACAACAACAATATTTAAAAATATTTGAGTAAGTTTGCTATATTAGGTCCTTTCTAAGGCAATTTCTGTTGTCTGCTTTATATTTAAACATTAAAATTCTGTTTGTGAGCCACACTTTTATATTTGTTTGCGTATTTTCCTTTTTTTTTTTTTTGCTGAAAACGGGACATTTTAAGATAATATAAAAACAATTCTGCAAACAACTCTCCGCTCCCCAACCCCACCACCCTGGTTCTTGTGGTTGTTTGGCTATTTATTTATTTATTTATTTAGCGACTTGTCAAGGCTATTGTATCAGTTGCCATTAAGTCAACTGTGACTCCGGAAGACTTCAAGTATATCAGAGTAGAACTGTGCTCCATAGGGCTTTTAATGTCTCCTTTTCCAGAAATAAACCCCTAGCCTACCTCTTGAGTCATCTATGATTGGAATTGAACCTCCAACATTTTTCTTAGCAGCAGAGCATATTAAACATTTTCACCACCCAGGTACTTCAAGGTTATTTTAGTGAGATCTGTTTAATTTTTACCTCAAATGCACTTCCTTTGAGGCCACTCTTCAGAGAACCCAGCTCAGGGCATGTACACAGTTACCCTGGGATGGCAGTGTTTTCAGTAGCTCTCTCCTTGGCTGTTTCTTTACTTGATTTCTCTGTTAAGCTGTTTGTCTATTTTAGATGTTGCATCCAGCCATTTTAATCAACCAATTGCCATTGGATAGTTCTATTGTTTACAAAAAATACCTAGAGGTATACATTGCTCCATAATCTAATCCATTTAAACCCAGGCCTCTTCTAAGGAATACTCTTTGAGGTCAATTTTTGGGATTTATCGAGAATCCAGAGAGCTTTTCTTGACAATCTCTTTGATCATTTGTTTTGCTTGTTATTGTCATCAGTCTACCAACCTGGTCTTAATTTCTCACCTCCAAAATTTCTTGTGGAGTCCTGATGTGGCATTGTAGGATAACCACTGGACTACTAATCTTAAGGTTGTCGATTCAAACCCAGCTGCTCCTTGAAAATATGATACAGTGTTGTTATAAATCGGATCTGACTGGAAGGCACTTAACAGCAACAACAAAAGTCCTTTGTGGAGAGATGTGAAGATTTCTATATGTCCTGCCATGCTCCCTCTGTAAAACCTCCGTACACATTGTTTTATATCTAAAAGTGGGATAATTACCAGATTCTCTCTGAGTAGTTCCACATTTACAAACAGAATGTTGAATGGGATGGTATCATCTCAGCTGCCCCTCCTAGCATATCACTTATACCCTATAAGTGAATTGGGACAAGGGTAATTATTGTTGTTGTTGTTAAATGCTGTCAAGTCGATTCTGACCCATAGTGACCCTGTATAGGGTTTCTGAAGCGCAGCTGGTGAGCTTGAACTGCTGACCTTGCAGTTCAAATGGCTTTGCAGTCTAGCACATTAACCCACAGCACCACACCAGAGTTCCACTCTTCTTAGCTGGCCAGACCGGGGGTAGAGCTACTACCCTACAAATGGAGTATTGAAAAAGGATGATAGCCATAGATTTCTCAATTATTCTTGCCCAGAGTAGATCTTCTGCAACAGGGACATGGGGAAATGAGAAATGCTGGCTGTCTGCCCCTCCACGGAAATAGCATATCTTGATTAGGAATGAAAAGAGAGGGAGCCCTCTGCTCTTGGCTTGCACCACTTGGAGTGGTGCTTCAATCATGCTGAACTGTTTGTCATTTGGAGAAACCGGATCATGGTTCTAGATTTAGTAGGTTTTTTAACTGTCTTAGTGAAATACTTTATTTACACTCTACTAGAAATACAAGCAAAGGATGTTATTAAGAATAAAAAATTAATCTGGATGAGCAAACAAAAATTTAGGAAAGGGGTTTAAGAAAAGAGAAAGAAAAAAGTTATAAGGAGTGGGGTTTTGTTAAACTATGACCTTTCTTTACATGAATCTGTAACCTAACATTACATTGTTTTCTACCCTAACATTAATCACTAATTTCTTGTAGCATGTTTGACCTAGACATTCTTTTTAACATCAGCAAGTCTACATCCTGAATAACGAACAACTGAGTCAGTTTTCTGTATGTTTGTATGTTCTTTTTATTATAAAGAAACAAGCTATACTTCCAAGTAAATTATAGATTTCATAAAAAGTTAACATAAATGGGGTGAAGATCTCAGTCAGTGAATAAAGTGTGGTTTGAGAGAGTTAGTAAATTATATTGTTGTTTTTTGTTGTGAAAGCTTCGTCTTTTCCCACGGACTGGCTGGTGGACTCGAACTACCAACCTCTTGGTTACAATCTATTGCTTATTCTACAGGGCTGAGTTGTTCAGTAAATTACACTAAGACTTGATTAATTGACTTTTATCTCATATTGGTTATAGAGTTCTGAGGCAATTGGAGGACTTCATCTAAACATTACCAATTTTGTTTTCAAACCTCATATTGACCAAATAATTTTTCCCTAGAATAAGCTGCTAAAACATTCTTGAGAAATATTCCTCAACAAAAAATTTCTAGCACACACACACACACACACAATCTTGACCCTTTTGTGTTAGGAGCAGTTAAAGTTTGACAAGAAATTTTATTGCTTCTTTGGTGTAGCAATGAAGCTTTCAGATCAAGTTACAGCTTGAGTAACAATAGGTATTTATTTAGATCTGGGACAGTTATTTTTTATTCATGCCAAGAACCTAAGATTTTGGTAAGCTACCAAGTCCTGTCTTCTCCATGGTTCTTTTCCTAACCCCAGGCTAGAGGCATAGATGGAATTAGAGCAGATAGAAGCCAGAATGATCAAAGCCAAGTAATAATGCCGAGACAAGAGGTTCACAGTTGAAGGGTTGGAGCAGCTAAAGGAGTAGGGTACAGGGAGGCAACATATCAGACACCAAAAGTCAGCAATATTATCAGGGAGTAAACCATGTGCCTGCTTCTCTGAAGCAGGTGCCAGCATGGGACCCAGGCAGCTCAACCTGCACAGGAGACTAGGTAAACATCAGTCACCGGGCCTAGAGCCTGCAGCTGCTCTATCTCTCCATGCCATCATGTCTGCCACTGTCTCTGCTGTTGCTGCTTTTCTAGGTAGGAGCTCATGCTCTACTCATGCTCTTCGTTATTGATGGCCCTGGGATCCTCTGTTCCTGAAATGAAGGAGAACTACTCCTGCCTTCTAGTTACACATCTACAATTATATTTCTGGTAATCACATCAATCCTGGTAAAAATTACTCACGATTGATTCATAAAATCTATCTCCATTAACCCATCATCTTTCACCAGATCCATCTAAAGAAGTGGAAAACTATTCAGTGGGGATTCTGTCTTACCTTTCTCATTCTGAAGATAAGCACACTCATGAAAGCTTATAAGGCAGCCACTTCTTGTCTTTAGAGCCACCATTTTTGATATTTTATGAATCCTGGTGTGGCACTATGGGTTAATGTGCTGGATTGCAACAACAGTTTGAACCTCTAGGTTGGTGGTTCAAACTCACCAGCTACTCCTCAGAAAACCTATTATAGCGTCGCTATGGGTTGAAACTGACTCGATGGGCACTAAACAACAACAATAACATCAAATTTTGATAGACAATAGGTATTTGTTTAGATCTGGGGCAGGTAATTTTTATTCATGCCAAGCACATAAGATTTGTGGTGTTGTTGGTAAATGCTCTGGACTGCAGGGTTGGTTTGAACCATGAGGTTGGTGGTTCAAGCTCACCAGTCACTCCTTGAAAACCCTATAAGGGTCTCTATGGGTTGAAAGTGACTCGACTGAAATTAACAATGGCAACATTATTACAACACCATATATACTAATTGTTCTTCTTACCATGATTTAGTAGATCATTCTCAGATATATCATTATATATGGCCCTTAAGACAATTTACCCTTAGAGATTAAAAAAATATACAATAACTTTTACTGGTAATAGATGTTGGTGGGGAGAAAATCTATGTGTTGTTGTTATTAGGTAACATTGAGTCAGCACAGCAGAATGAGACACTGCCCAATCCTGGGACAACCTCAATATTGTTGCCACATTTGAACCCATTGATGCTGCCACTTGGCCAGTCCGTCTCAATGGGGGTCTTCCTCTTTTTCTCTGACCCTATACCTTACCAAACATGATATCCTTCTCCAGCAACTGGTCCTTCCTGACAATATGTCCAAAGTATGACCATCTTGGCCTCCAAGGAGCACTCTGGCTGCACTTCTTCAAACACAGATCTGTTGGTTCCTTTGGCAGCCCATGGCACTTTCAATAGTCTCCTCCAACACTGTAATGCAAAA